>NC_089884.1:21625000-21925000 GCF_040182565.1 Anser cygnoides | reverse complement strand
TGAAACATGATGACATGCTAGAAGCTCCTCAGAGGAGTAAATTAATGCACCGAAGACACACTGTTAACGTACCGCTTTCAGCAGAGAATGTCAACGACAATAGTTTATCCAGCCCTAGAAATCCAAGTATTTCACAATCAAGAGACTGTTGTGATGACTTGCTTTCCAAACACTGACAAGGAAGCGCAAACTTGGTGTCAAAAGCTGAGGAACTAGGTGGTGTTAATTTCTATATCCCTTTGCTGTATATCAAAGAATTCAGTGACGATTGCAGCTATGCCTTCAGAACAGAACACAAGGATGACTCTTCAACAGAAACAGAATGTTCCTAGCACTTTTGAAGACTGAATCCTCTGTTAATGTTGGAGGTAAATACACAGACAGATCATTACTGATCTCGACAGGGAAGTACTGAGAGGCAGACAACAAAATTACTTTCCTATTCTACTTAGCACTTACTAAAAAAAACTATATGTAACGGTAAAACAAACCAATTCTTGTATTGTATTTTTCAGCCACCCCCTTTGTTTTTAGAAGTCTTTAAATAATTTTTGCATTTTCAGGTTTTACCACTACATCGGATAAATATATATAAATATATAGATATTTATATATATAAAGATATATTGGATAACAAGCTATTTATTGCCAGAGGTAAATGAAACGTCTCTATTTTTATTGTAATATTACAAACCATTATAGTATATATTTCTGTATATTTCAGTAGCTGGGAAAACAGTAGTCTGTAACATCTGTGACACCGTGTTAGACATTTATACATGCTATTAATGTGAAGGGAACTAATCCTTGCTAATTTCTTTGTAATGCTCCCCTGTATTGGATCTGCAAGATGAAGTTCTTTTTAAGAGCCAAGACAGTGGAGAAAAGTAGAGAACTCTTGCAAACCTGAACTTTAGATTCACTGTTCACAGCCTAATTAGAAAATGTGCAGAAGCAAGCACGTATAAGGACACACTTTTTTTTTCTTCTTCCTCTAAAGCAATTCATTCAAAAAGATGCACAAATATTCATGATTCTGAACCTGGATAACATCTTCAGACAAAACTGCTGCGTAAAAACCTGTTCTGGACTGTTTCTTAAACAGGTAGACTTCTATTTCTGAAAGGTACCTCTCATATCAGTACGCACTTGTTGGAATAGGTCAGGTATTACACCATTCCTAGAGGTGTAGACTGAAGAATCGAAAGCTCCTAAGCAACTGAGATGACTGCTTGGATTTGGACTTCATTTTCTACTGTTTGATTAAGGGAGGAGAATGTGTAAATCGCACAAGACAGGTTTCTAAGTGCAGTATTCTTCATTCTTGGCTCATCACATCCAGCCTGCATTTTATTTCATAAAATATTTGTATGACTAATTCTGTTCCTTTTAGCTGTAATATCTGTAAACTGCCTGGCAAAGTACAAAGCTGGAGGACATACCGGTGATTTTTTTCAAATAACTTTTTAATTGAAGAGATAAAATGTGCATTAAGTGCACATATGGACACTTGGAGTTTGAAGGTCATGTGTTTATTTTTCTAATAATTTATGAGTTTATCTGATTTTTCTAATGTGCCTTGGATTTGTGCCAAAAGATGGAAAGAAAAAGCTAGTAAAATAATACTTCAAAACACTGTTTTCTTTGAGTGCTTATTTAAAACATTGAATCTTTTATGCAGATTTACTTCCATTTGTTTTTGTGGACAGTTGAAGAGTTCACCTCACATCTCTGTGTAAATTGAGGAATCTGTTGGAATTTACTCTCAAGTTCAATAGTACTTTCTTCCCTCTCCCTACATTCATAGATTTCTAGTAGGTAATAGTATTACAACTAGTTAATGGATATATAGTTACTGCTACAAGGTTGTATGGTTTTGGATTTAAGGTATAGAGGTGCACAATGCAGAATTGTTAGTAAAACTGAACATTTTCACTTAAAACTTTCTTCTCCTGCTCCACATTCCCATTAACAAAAAGAAAATGGTAGGATCGATGTTCAGCTATGGCAAACCAAAAGAGCAAGAGGAAAAAGAGATGAGATGAGACTTTTCTTCCTGATGTCTTAGAGTAAGTCACTTATCCTTACCTATAATAAAAACAAGAATTATTACCTTAAAGCCAGGCAATGCTGTTTTTGAAATAACGTAGATAATACTTCTAAATTTTACTTAAACTTTTATTTATCTGATTTCCAAACTAAGTATTGAGAATTTAGTTCATCTTAATTACACTATCTTTTACCTAAATGATTCTTGTATCGAGATTTCCTCACAATAGGGATAAGAAAAATCAACTTAACAGCTTTTTAATACCGGTGAGACTATGCTCCAGCAGCTCCTGCCAGCTCACCTGCCAGCTCACCTGCTCCTGCGTGGGCTCCTCTCCACAGGCTACAGGTCCAGCCTGGAATCTGCTCCGGCAGGGGTCTTCCACAGGCCGCAGCCTCCGTCAGTGCAGGTCCACCTGCTCCACCATGGTCTCCTCCACCGGCTGCAGTGTGGAACCCTGCTCCACCGTGGTACTCCATGGGCTGCAGGGGGACAGCCTGCTTCACCACAGTCCTCACCACAGGCCACAGGGGACTTCTGCTCCGGTGCCTGGAGCATCTCTCCCCCTCCTTCTTCACTGACCTTGGTGCCTGCAAGGCTGTTCCTCAATCCTCTCTCTCTCCCAGCTGCTGTGTGGTGTAGTGTTTTTTTTCCCCTGTCTTAAATATGCTATCACAGAGGCGCAAACAACATCACTTATTGGCTCAGCTCTGGTCAGCAGGGGGCCCTTACCTAACATGGGGCAGCTTCTATATTCTCACAAAAGCCACCCCTATAACCCCCCCCCCCGCTACCAAAACCTTGCCACGTAAACCCACTACAGGAAGACCTAAGGTTCTATTCATTCTAAACTCGCTTTTGTATGGTGCTAAACACAACAGAGAACTAATCCACAATAAGCAGTCACTGAGCATGGATGTAGGAACAACAGTGTTCTAAAGTGCCACAAATCTCCACGTCAACTTGATACTATTACATTTGTGGGTAGTACAGATGCCACTGAAAGTATGCACAAGTGTAAAACGTTAAGCCAAAAACTATACCAATACAAGGAAATGGGTTAGCTAGGAAAAGTATTGCTGATAGATTTTACAGGAACTGGCCACCTGTTAAACTAGTACTTACCTTTGAAAAACTTTTATCCCCGCAAATGAAAGAAATTTACACACATACCAACAGTAGCTTACTAATGCAACTTAATGCTAACTCGGTGCATATTGCCTACAGTAGCTTTTAACAAAATCTGTATTTTAATATAGCAAATATGTAAATACATTTTTTTCTTCAGAGTTTTGTAGAAAAAGTTCAAATTCACAGGAATTAACTTGTGTTTTCTGTTGTTACTGTATCAAAACAGTTGTCCTGTTGAACCCGAAACCTATTTAAGTGACCAGGCCGTTGCTTCGCTTTTACTTCAACATTAAGTCTAGGATAAAGCTTATTTCCAAGCATTTTAGACATATAGTTTATGAATAAAAAAGGACTTACATACTGACCAGTTCCAGATAATGCCTAACAACTGATTCAGGTAAACGAAATAGTTTACAAGATTCCTTTGACATGCCTAAACAAGCTTATCAATTAAACAATATTCAGAGATATGATGATCAAAGGCTAAACTGGAATAGGATTTGAAGGGAGCACCCCTAGAAGCACCCATCAATCTGTAGTATAAACATGCTAAAATCAACTTCATAACCTTGTTATGATTTGTCTGCAAAGCATGTTACTGTACAGTCCAGTTTATTTCTGTTTTTGGTAACTGAGATCCTAGAACAGCCTTTTTAGAAGAACAGCAAGGCAATAAAACTTAATGAAGTAGCATGTAATAAACTTGGGAATAGGAATATGAAACATGGATACTTAAGATACACCCAAAGAGAAAACTTTTCAACAATCTGTGACCACACCTTGAAAATCTTCACTGATAAAGGGTCATTTTAAAGTCTAAGTAATTTAGCATATACCCATGAAATTACTGAAGTTAAGGAAGCCTCATTGTAAACAAAAACAAACAAAAAACAACTAGTCTACTCCAAACCAGACAAAAATAACTGTTTAAATACTTTTTAACCACATTTGCACAAGATGAAGAACACACACACTAATGCTCACTTGAAAGGATTTTATTCCATTCCAAAAAAAACACTGCAGTTGAGATCATACATGTTTCTATTTAATAATGTCAGAAAAGGGCTTTGTGGTAATAGTGTGTTTATCAGCACAACATTACAGTATTTATCTAGCATCTTTCCATAACCATATTTTTGAACAAGTGTACAGCACAAGTTTTACTTTATGCATGCAGAGTTGCAGAAAATTTAGGAAAACTGCCTTTTTTTTTTTTTTAAGTTAGGAAACACTCCAGCCATTTCACAAAATGGAGGTAGTTTTAAGAATATACAATAACAAGTGCCTGAACAGTGCTGTATTACACAGTTAATTTTAACTTGCTTTTTTTGAGATAGCTTGATAATTTCATAGGGAAACAGTTCATTTATGGGTTGGTAACAATTTTACACAGACTGCCTGATAAGATGCCCTCTGATCCACATACCAATAATCGCCACTTTGAAACTTTCACTTTATTTTGTAAATTTCCAGTGAAGACTTCAGAGTCAGAGAGTTGCTGGAGAGGCTTCCTTCAGGGGCTCAGGAAATCTTGTTTCTAACAGTTTGTAATTTAGACTCTGGAGCTAAGTCTTTTAAACTCCTATAGGGACTGGCTGTTCCAAGCCTTACACTTAACATGAGGACAAGTTAAGGTACGTCCAATAACAGTAAGTTAAGGGTGTGCAGGTGCTGAAAGCACAGCTTACGCACTGAGTAAGGGGCAACAAAACGTTCATGCTAATGAAGCAGTGGGGAACTCCACACTGCTCAGGCTTCTTATACTACAAAAGTTTAAGTTATAAAATTCCCTTCTCAGGTGTATTTTACAAAACAAGTTCATTTGTTTGGCCTTTATATAGATTTATATTAAAAAAAGTAAAGAAACGTAAACATTTTCAGGTTTTCCGTTCTGCCTGACAACTGTTGCCCTTTTTCAGGCCATTTACTTGGCAGACAGTCTAACAGTAGTATTTATTAATCATCCTCTTCATCAGAATCCAATACCTTCCTTCTGTTGAACTAAAATGAAATATACAAAGTGAAAACACAAGGGTCACAGTAAGCCCAACATAGAACAAGCCTTTCAAACTCTGCCCACTTAACAATTAATATATTACAAGGAACAGAAGAGTCACCCCATCACAACCTTCCAGTCCCCACCTGCCATAATGGTACAGTACAAAAGCACAGCAGTCTGTCTCACAACAAAACACCAATATCCCAGTGCTAATATCTGCAAATTAGATTATTGAGAAGGACTTCTATAATATAATCCCAATACTTATCGGTGTGTGTAGCAGTGATGGTAAATAAGAAGTTCACTTCTATGCTGAACTGAAATGGTATACTACATGCAGTTTTTCTGCTCTCTTTTTAACTATTTAAAATTATATTTAGGAAATGAAGGTTACCTTTACTGTTGTTGTCTTCTCTGTTTGCTGACTCGCTTTCTCAAGTATTTCTATCAAAACTTGTTCTGTTATCTAGGGAAGAAGTAATATAAATACATTCTGAGAGATGTTTAGTAACAAAAAAACTGAATTACACTTTCTCTTCTTGTAAAAGTTGTTTGATAGAATTCTGTAATAGCCTTCAGAAGTTCTTAATTGCCTTTTTTCAGTTAATTTGCAAATATTAAAAACATTCAATATTTTTGAGGGAATTAGGTTTGAAAATGAATGTATGTGAGAAAATTAAAAAAAAAAAAGCCATAACTCACCTTTCCAGGTAGCTGTCCATATCTTGCCATCTGTATAAGGTAATTCTCTACTGCTTTTGCTTTGTCTGGTTTCACAAGTGCCAGATTGCTCACTGCAATAAAAACAGGCTCTATTCAATCATACCTGAATAGCTTCACTAGTAACTAAAGAGTGACAAAAGTCCTTATGACTTCATGCCAGGGTAGTGAAATATAAATCAAAATCACAGAATCGCAGAATTGTAGGGGTTGGAAAGGACCTTGAAAGATCATCGGCTCCAACCCCCCTGCCAAAGCAGGTTCCTTAGAGCAGGCTGCCCAGGTAGGCGTCCAGACAGGCCTTGAATATCTCCAGAGGAGGAGACTCCACAACCTCCCTGGGCAGCCTGTTCCAGTGCTCCGTCACCCTCACCGTCAAGAAGTTCTTTCTCATGTTGGTGCGGAACTTCCTGTGCTCCATCTTGTGGCCATTACCCCTTGTCCTGTCCCCACAAACCACTGAAAAGAGGTTGGCCAAATCCCTCTGTCTCCCACACCTCAGGTATTTATACGCATTGATGAGATCCCCTCTCAGTCTTTTCTCCAGGCTGAACAGACCCAGGTCTCTCAGCCTTTCTTCATAGGGAAGATGCTCCAGGCCCCATATCATTTTTGTGGCCCTCCGCTGGACTCTTTCCAGGAGATCCCTGTCTTTTTTGTACCGGGGAGCCCAGAACTGGACACAGTACTCCAGGTGAGGCCTGACCAGGGCAGAGTAGAGGGGGAAGATCACCTCCCTTGACCTGCTGGCCATGCTCCTTTCAATGCATGCCAGGATCCCCTTGGCCCTCTTGGCCACCAGGGCACACTGCTGGCTCATGGTCAACCTGTTGTCCACCAGGACTCCCAGGTCCTTCCCCTCAGAGGTCCTCTCCAGCAGGTCGTCCCCCAGCCTGTACTGATACGTGCGGTTGTTCCTTCCCAGGTGCAGGGCTCTACACTTGCTCTTATTAAACCTCATTTGGTTTCTTCCTGCCCATCTCTCCAGCAGGTCCAGGTCTCGCTGTATGGCAGCACAGCCTTCTGGCGTGTCAGCCACTCCTCCCAGCTTTGTGTCATCGGCGTACTTGCTGAGGGCAGACACTGTTCCCTCATCAAGGTCGTTGATGAAGATGTTGAACAAGACCGGACCCAGCAGCGACCCCTGGGGAACACCGCTAGTCACAGGTCTCCAGTCAGACTCTGCGCCGCCGATCACCACCCTCTGAGCTCGGCCAGTCAGCCAGTTCTCAACCCACCTTACTGTCCACTTCTCTATCCCACACTTTCTCAGCTTTGCTAGCAGGATGTCATGGGAGACAGTATCGAAAGCCTTGCTAAAGTCAAGGTAGATGACATCCACTGCTCTCCCCCATCTACCCAGCTGGTGATGCCATCATAGAAGGCAACAAGGTTGGTCGAGCACGACTTCCCCTTGGTGAATCCATGCTGACTACTCCTCATAACGTTCTTCTCTTCCAATTGCTTGGAGATGGCATCCAGAACAAGCTGTTCCAACACCTTTCCAGGGACAGAGGTGAGACTGACTGGCCTGTAGTTTCCCAGATCCTCCTTCTTGCCCTTCTTGAAGACTGGAGTGACACTGGCTATCCTCCACTCTTCAGGCACCTCTCCTGTTCTCCAGGACCTTTCAAAGATGATAGAGAGTGGTTCGGCAATCACCTCTGCCAATTCCCTTAGCACACGTGGATGCATCTCATCGGGACCCATGGATTTGTGTGTGTTGAGCCCACTCAGACGCTCCCAAACCACTCTCTCGTCAACCAGGGGGGAGCCCTCCATTTCCCAGACCCTTTCTCCTCCCTCCAGGGTTGAGGAGTCCCGGGGGGGAGTCCTTGAAGCAAAGACTGAAGCAAAGAAAACATTCAGTATCTCCGCCTTCTCGGCGTCTCCCATTACCAGGACACCCCCCTCGTTCAGCAAGGGACCCACATTATCCCTAGTCTTCCTTTTACTGTTTACATACTTAAAACCTTCTTATTGTCCTTTATCTATTTTGCAAGCCTCACTTCTAGGTGGGCTTTAGCCTTCCTCGTCGCGTCCCTGCAGGCCCTGACAACACTTCTATACTCCTCCCAAGTGGACAACCCTTTTTCCACATTTCATAGACCTTCCTCTTCTGATCTTGTCGATGAGCTCCTTGCTCATCCACGCAGGTTTCCTGCCCCCCTTACCCGATTTCCTACTCTTAGGGATGCACCGATCCTGAGCTTGGAAGAAGTGCTGTTTAAACGTAGCCCAGCTCTCACAAGCACCCTTGCCTTCTAGCAACCTAGCCCATGAGATACCCCCAAGCAGGTCCCAGAAGAGGTCAAAGTTGGCTCTCCGAAAGTCCAGGGCAGCAATCTTGCTTTTAGCCTTACTTCTTCCACCGAGTTCCATCTTGAACTCCACCATCTCATGGTTGCTGCATCCCAAGCTGCCCCCAACCTTCACATCCCTAACAAGCCCATCCCTGTTGGTAAGGACAAGGCCCAGAAGCACCCCCCCCCTCATCAGCTCCTCCACCACCTGCGTCAGAAAATTATCTTCAACACATTGTAGGAACCATTTGGACTGTGCGTGCCTGGCCGAGTTGCTTACCCAACAGATGTCTGGTTAATTGAAGTCCCCCATAAGAACCAGCGCCTGGGATTGTGAGGCTTCTACCAGCTGCTTGTAGAAGGCCTCATCGACCTCCTCCTCCTGATCTGGTGACCTGTAGTACACACCCACAACAGTGTCTCCCATACCAGCCCACCCCTTAATTCTCGCCCACACACTATCCACTTGTCCTTCACCCTCCCCCAGGCTGAGCTGGGTATACCCTAATTGCTCCCTCACGTAAGGGGCAACCCCACCCTCTCGCTTTCCCAGCCTGTCTTTCCTAAAAAGGACATAGCCCTCCATGACAGCGTTCCAGTTATGCGAGCTGTCCCACCATGTCTCTGTGATCACAACGAGATCGCGGCCCTGCGACTGAACACAGATCTCGAGCTCATCCTGTTTATTTCCCATGCTCCGCGCATTGGTATACAGGCACTTTAGGGAAGCAGCAGGCACAGTGACCCCTTGGAGGGATGCAAGAAGATTCCGGATGGGGTAACGGGATCATTACCTTCTCTGAGGAGCCCTTGGACAATCCTATGGGACAACTCAGAGGTTTTTCCCTACTATCTTCAACAGTGTCAGCAGTGACAAGTTCCCCCAGCCTTTCTCTGTCACTTCTAGCTCCCCTCACTTCCCCCGTCAAACCAAATCCCTTCTTCAATATAAGACAAAGATAAAAAAGCTGTATTTTTTTTACATATTTCTTTCTTTAAATACTTGTTCTTAACTAATTTTGAATCACCACAGTTCCTACTATTAGTTCAAAAAAATTGGATTAATGTCATTCAGAAATCAGTTAACCACCCCCTTCATTGGTATCACCAGTTAAAAAGCTGTAGCGGTTTCCACCTCAACAATGTTTTCTATTTTAGCCTCTATACAGGCATGTATGTTCTTGATTTAAGCAGCACTGAGTACATTAGGTGAGAAGTCTTTATTAGAAAGTTACTTGGATACTTACATCTCGCACGTGCTGCTTGATCGAGAACTTGAGCTAAAATAGTATTTCTTATTTCTGCTTCCCTGTAACAAAAAATTAGCTACACATTAAAAGTGGGATTTCAAACACCTAAAATAATACGCGCAATACAATAAAATTTACAGAAGACTTTCCATTCATGTAAGTGACTTTTTGAAGTCCCTTCAAACCCTACATTTTATATGGTTTCTTCTATAGCGTTTTCTGTCATGGAGAGCTGTACATACATCAGCAATAACGTTACTATATAGCTGACAACTTATTGCAAGAAATTGAGATGGAGTTTACTACTTACACCTTATTAAAGTTGATTATTACATCCTGCTAGAAAAACAAAAGCCACGCTACCCCCTGTAAAGATTCTAAATTAATTTCCATCTAGAATTTCACGTAAGATAGTCTGTTAGAGCACGAGTAACAAATAGTCTGTGCAACTCCAAGATGGAACTAAACCTCATCATTTATTTAGCAGTTTTCAGTAAGTCTTCATGTACTTACTTGCCTAGGTGTTCACAAAACAGGAATTTTACTTTCAGTATTTCAGTTAATACAAGCCATGACTGTGCGCTCTCACCTCAACTTCTCACAAAAGTCTGGCTCTTTAAATATATAATTTTACTTTGAAAAGATGAAAATTTACTTTTTTTTTTCCTTCTTAAATCTCTCACATTTCTGTTTCTTTGCTGGTGTTTTTCCAAGATCAAAAAATTCAGACAAGTATTCCAAAGAAACACAATATTAAAAAAGAAGTTAGGAAAAGATTCAAAACTGTTAGATTTAAGACACTACCGAAAGTCAACAGTTCCCATTTATACCTCTGTTTTGCTTCCTGTTGTGACGGATCAGCAGAAGAATCCTAAAGAATGAGATCAGAATAAAATACTATTATAATTCAAGGACATTCCACACACGACAACAAGTTTAAGTATTTTAGCAGAAATCAATATCAGCCAAACCTGCCTGACCACAAACTAGATCCTAAAAATAAAAATGTACTGCCCTAGCAAATACATGTGCCACACTAGTTGTTGCTTTCCTCACAAAGCAGTAATGCAAACTAGTCTGGTGACTGCTGCTACTGGGTCTAGCCACAGATTGTTCTAGGTTTGGAGATTAAAAGGCCTCCTGGTTAAATCTAAGACAATAAACTTCCCTGAAGTCCAGAAAACAACGACATTAAATCCTTTAAAGCAACCTATCGAGAAATGCAATGCAATGCTTTGCATTTATCAATGCAGAAAAAACACAATCCTATCAGAGGATTTCAGGACTAAATTGGCAGGTAACTATTCAGAAGTAATAATGAGATTAAAGTGAACCTAACGTTGCATCTGCACCTCAAATTTTACAGGTGACACTTTAAAGCGTGAGAGCGGAATGGGAAATCTGAGACACTTCAGCTCCCAAAACAGACGTGACTGAAAGGACAGATGGCAGGGACCCACACCGCTGCGGGTGGCAGGGACAAAAGCGGGCAAAGACTGCGGGCAAAGACTGTGTGCGGGGCCTGGCGGGGCGGGCAGCGCCCCTCAGAGACCTCCTGCTCCCCCAGCAGCAGCACCAGGCGGCCGGGGGCCGCCGCCAGCACCTCGAGGCCGCAGCGCAGGGACCGTCAGGCCGCTGCCGCCTGACCCGGCCCGGGCCCGGAGCTTTCACTCAGGGGTACACCGCGCCCGTCCCCGCCTTGCTGATGGCAGCGGTGGGACAGACCCCACGGCGGCACGGAGCGGGGTCCCCCGTCCACGCCTTACCCCGTGCTTGGCCTGCAGCTCGGCCAGCCGCTGCTGCCGGAGTGCCTCCAACTCCTCGTCCGCCATGGCTGAGGGCGGGCGCCAAGCCCTGCGCCTGCGCCACCGCTGCCAATGCGCGGCCGAATGCGGGGCTTGATGAGGGGGACCGGGGAGCCGCGTGGGGCCGCCCTGGAGGCCGCCCGGCCCCGGCAAGAGTGGTAGTGCGGGGGGCTGTGAGCCCTCACGGGGGTCTTTTTCTGTCGGGGGTTGCTCCCGTCGCTCCCCCACACGTCGAAATGGTTCTTTGTCCCGATATTGAAGGCTCCGTGCTGGACGGAGCAGCTCACGGGGGAAAAAAAATTCCCGCTGGGCTGAGGGATGGTCCTTCAGCAGGTTGCCGTGGGCAGCGTTGCCCGAGCTCCTGGTCAGTGAGCTTATGTCCTTGAGACCTGTCCGGCTGGTGAACCCGCATGCAGTTCAGTTTCTGTAACATGACTGCAGCTGTAGCAGTGGTGGTGGCGTGAGAAGAGCATGTGGGAAATTACAGCTCCTTTTTCGAGAGGGGCTGACACAGCTGATCGATGCTCAGGGAGCCCGAATCAGGCCAAACCAGGCCAGGCTGCCTTGTGGCTCTGCTTCCATGAGGGGTGCTTATCTTATGCCAGGTAAGCTGCTACTGGGCAGGCAGAAACAGTTTTGCTTTGATGTGCCCGTTTGTCTGTATTGGTGCAGCTTGCCATAATAGTATCATAGTGCTTCAGCAGCGTCTTCATCTGTTTTCCTTAAAAAAAAAAAAAGGGGGGGGGGAGGAGGCAGTGCTTTGGTTATGCTTCCCACACGTGCTGCCTTGACTTATTTCCACAATTTGTTCAGCTGTGACTCCCCAAGGAATAACTTGCCATGCTCTTACCACACCTTTCCAGTTCAATCTGTGGTTGGCAATTAGGACTAAAAAAGAATGAAATGATACTGCTTCCTGCCCCTCAGTCATGAGGTCTGGCCCTCTCAGGAAAGAAACCAAGGGTGTAGGAAGCTGACAAAAGGAGCCAGCCTTCATCAGACTGGTGCATTCATTTTGGTACAAAGTCACTCTAGTATCTAGTCAAAGTGGCTGTTGCAGGCACACTCCCTTGAGAGCTTCCGTCACATCAAATGGGTAACTGTCATGGAATCATACAATTGGAGAACGACCTGAGTTGGATCACTGAGTTCAATTTTGATATCTGAGATTATACCTCTTGATGTTGATCATTCACGTGTTCTTTTTAAAGGCTATATTTTTTTAGTCATACTTAAAGATTTTACTTAACTAAAGAAACAACCTAAACACCAAAAGCTGTTTTTTTTATAGGTAAGTCACAATTTTCTAAAAATAGAGGTTTCTATAGAAATACATTACCAAGTATTTCTAGTCTAGTTTTAAAAAATAACAAAAAGTATCAAGGGCCTGTCTCATTAATACTTTTAATTAAGACCTGCTGCAGTGAATGCAGAGACAGTTAATGGAGTGGGATTAATTTTCCTTGAGTGGAGCTTTCCATGCTTGCATGTTTGATGTGGGTAACATGAGCCTGTCAGTCCTCCCTTAAAACCTTGCATAAACCAAATAGCAACCTGTCCATCATGCTTATAACTCGCTATTGCTAAATTTAAAATCAGGGTCTGTTTCAGGAGCATGTGGATTTAGTTAGGTTTTGTTTTTTACTTCCATATTAGCAGCAGAGGGAGCCCTAGTTCTACAGAAGAGTATTTGTTGCTCATTACACTATAAAGCAAAAACCACAATCGTTGTTTTGCTGTGCAGTATGTTCTCACAGATGAAGCTTTAATCTGCATCGTACATCTCTGTTGCTGTAAATTCATGCTCCATTATACCACCATATGCTTTGATTCAGTCAGAGAAAGCTGCAGTAATCCTAATACTTCATCTAGCTTTACAGATATTTGTGTTGGGTGTTTAGTTGCATATTGTTTGCTCACACACTTAAAGGTTATGTCTTAATAAGTTGTTTTAAATGTTTTTTTTAGCGTGAGCTGGCAGTTGGTGAGTTTTTATGTTTTGAGAAGGTATCATTGTAGTTATTGTCAATTACAATATGAGTTTCAGGAATCAAAAAAGGAAGGTATGTTTTGTTTTAAAAAATCTGGAGGCATTTTAAAAAATTGGAGGCAAACGCAACCCAGTGCTTTGAGTTGTATTTCATTTTTGTCTAGTCAGCTGCCTAGTTTCTTTTTCATCAGCTTGGAGATTATATATCAATACCTCTGTAAGCTGAACAGTTGTGAATGTGGAAACATGAAGGAATAGATACAGGTTTTTCAAAACTGGCTGAGTTATTTTAAATTGTATGTAAGTGCTATGTAGTTGTTAACTACACTAGATATAAAACATACTGTGTAGAATATAAATGTTACAGATAGCTAACTACTATATACAATCTATATAATTATATATTGCTGTAATTATGTACTATAACATAAATTAGATATGTTATACATACTACATATAATCTCTCAACGATATAAATATATTTGGAGCTATAAGTATTTAGTATATACTTAAAGAAAAAGATTTTAAGGATTTTTTTGGGTATGTACTGTTTTGAGTTACTTTAAGAGACATAATTTTCCAGTGATAACTGGGCTATTGAACGCTTCTAAACTAAATAATCATTGAAAATTTATGCTTTGTTGCTTGGCCAATGAGGGCTTAAAAGGTGAAAAACGGGATTGTGTTGTGGTAGTTAAATTTTAAACCACTTTGTGTGGCTACTATTTTGTCCTACCTGAGACATCAGGTCAAATTTCACAGATATAAATGAATATCAGCAAATTCTATGGGAGTTAAAATTCATGTCATCAGAAGGCAAGACTTTATTTCAGACACTGGAGGGCCCAAGAAACATTTATATTTTTTTTCACAAGGTTTTGATCTCAATAAATAATACTTCTCTTTCAGTAATGTCTACATTAGCTTTATAATTATCCTTAAAAATTACACTGTATAATAGTAGTAACAAACGAATGGCAACAAATGAATAAGCTAATAAACAAAACATTCTCCTTCTATAAGCAATTGTAAATAAAATCAAATATCTACAGGTATGACAACACTGCAAAATCTGTGTAGTAGTTCTGATTGGGAGATAAGCTAGAATTCCTTGCTTGATTAAATCCTTGTTTAGTCATTTCTGAACTAAATTGTAACTATCTAATTAGTTATGTGTGTGATCACATCATGCCTATTCCAAAGGGAAGCCATAGAAAATCTTTCTTTTAACTCACATTCTATAAACACATTAAGGCTAATAAGAATTACTTGCATCTCAGCAATCTGCACAGGTGCTTCAGGAGTGGGCTCTAAATCAATAAATCCAGTCTTGAGAAACATTGTGCCCTGTTGAGGTCACAGATTTACAAAGATTTGTATGCAAAAATATAAAAGTACAAGAGAATAGTCCTGGAAATTGAATGACATGGACATGTGAGTCAGAGATGTGCAATCTCAGACTATAAAGGGCAGGAATAAAAGAAAAGAAAAACATTATTCATTAAATTTATGTTGATAGATTATTTTTTGTATTACATTTTTTTTTCCCAACTCTGGCATTCCTGAAACAATATACAGCAAATGTTTTGAAGGAATATAATCCATATGGTGCCATGAAATCTGCAGAACACGCTCAAACTTCTTCTTGTATTATACATGTAATAGTTTGATACTGAAGCCTGTAAAATCCTTGAGAGTATCCTAGAGAATTCAGTAGGAAGTGAATCAGGGCTTAAGTCCAACATCTGTAAAGTGCTTGAGTTCATTCCTGACTTTCAGCCTTTTGCAGTATTTCTTTAGGATTCTCATCCACGGATTTGCTGTGCTACAGAAGTGCCAATAGTTTTTGGAACCTGGCTGAAGTCATTCATGTGACTTTTATTGCTTAAGATGCTATCTTTGCCTTATTTTTTTAAACATTATATATTTTTTTTTATTATCATGAATTTAAAGCATAAATGCTTTTGGTTTTTGGCCAAAGGCTTATACCTTAGATTGTTCATTCTCTTTCTGGGTAAAGTATCTGTGCTCATATGAAGCAGCTGTGTTTAATGAGCTGGAGCACAGCAAAACCAATAAAACGCTGCATTATCAGCACATATATGAAGTGAGGGGAGGACTACAACTTCTTTTTCAACTTTATTTTTTTTTAATTGTAATCATATCATCACATTCTTTCATAACAGTATTAGATGTATTGTAAAATTCCTGCAAGATGAATCGCTTATTTGTTGGCTTGATTCATGACAAATGTTGACTGTATTGTCCTACTGTCCTTTCTTATGGACTTTCATTCGTACCATACTTCAGATTCAGGCTGTCCAAATAAGCTTCAATAAGGATGGAGGCGGGACAAGCTGGGTTCGGGGGAGCTGTGGCTAGCGGGCAGCTCCCTTCCGGACGCCCCGCGGGGCTGTGCTCGCAGGAGGGCGCCGCACGGTGCCGGCCCCAGCCTCCGCCCCGTCCCGCGGCGCTGCCTCCCGGCCGGCCCGGCCCCGAGGGCGCGGCGATCGGACGCGGGGCCGCCCCCCCCGCGCTGTCCCTCCTTCCTCAGTCCCGGCGCGGCTGCTCGCAGCGCCCCAGCGCCCGCCCGGCCGCCGGCATGGCCCGGCGCGCGGCCGTCTGCCTGCTGCTGCTGTGCTGCGCTCTGCCGCTGGGCTCTGCCCGCGCCGCCCCGCAGAGGACGCCGTCGTTCGGCGGGCGCGTAGCGGAGAACCGCCCGGCGGGCACGCGCGTACAGGGGCTCAGCGTCCCCCTGACGCGCCTGGGCGCCCAGCCGTGGTGTGCCCAGGTGCGGGGCCGCCGCTGGCGCCTGCAGCTCCTGGGCGAGGGCCACGCGCACTTCCAGGCGGCGCTGCACGCCCGCACCGCCCGCGTCTGGCTGCGCACCCGCCGCCCGCTGGACCGCGAGGCGCGCCCGCTTTACGCCCTCCGCCTGGCCTTGCGCTGCGCCCGCCGCCCCGCCGCGCCCGCCGAGCCGCTGGCCGCCCTCACCGTCCGCGTGCTGGACGCCAACGACAACGCCCCGCGCTTCGTCGGCGCCCGCCCCGCGCGGCTCCGCCTGGACGAGACGCTGCCGCTCGGCTCCGCCGTGTGGCGGGCGCGCGCCGAGGACGCAGACGCGGGTGCCAACGCCGAGCTGCGCTACTTCGCCCGCCCGCCCAGCGAGCACTTTTTCGTGGTGCCGCGTAGCGGGAGCGTGCTGCTCGTCCGTTCCCTGCTCCACCTGCGCGCCCCCATCCCGCTGCGCCTCTACGCGCGGGACCGCGGCCGCCCGGCGCTGCTCAGCGCCCCGCTCGAGCTTGAGGTGCTGCCGCAGGCCAAGCGTCTGCCCTCGCCGCCGGGCCCCGCCGACGGCCCTCAGCGCCGCCGCCGGGCCCCGCCGCTGTCGCTGTCACCGCCGGTGCCCGAGGACGCCCGCCGCGGCCGCCCCCCGGGCCGCTTCGAGCCGGCGGCCCCGGCCGTCGAGGATTCGGCGCTGCCTGTGATGACGGAGAGCGACGCGGCGCGGCCGGCTGCTCGTCTGCACGGCCCCGGGGCGGCCGGCGGAGAGCGCCTGGGGCGCGGCCCGGAGCGGCAAGGTGGGTGCCGGGCCCCCGTCCCCGCGGTCCCCGTCCCTGCGGTCAGCCCCTCTCCTGGTCAGCAGCCTCGTGGTCCGCCTGCCGGTAGCGCTAAAGGTGCCGAGGACCACAGTTTGGTGAGCAGGGACCCGCAGCTGTGTCATGGCAGTTATCGGAAATTAGCAGCTTCAGCTCTTAAAGTTCTTTGTCGTTCATGCGCAGCATACAGCAAATTTATAGACAGTTAAATAGCAAAGAGTGTTACTTGTGTCATACACGTGCAGAGGTGAAGCATGCCCTGCTGCTTACAGCCGAGTGTCTTCCACTAAAACCCTTCCCGACCCTGTGCACATTCGGCTGGAAGCATGCAGCTAAAGTTGAGATTTGAGTCGGTGCTGAAGTTAGGCATGTCTGACTCACAGATACAATGCGAGTTTTTGCAACATTGGTGACTTTGTATTTGTGGCGGCTCTTTTAAAACAAAATATCAGACAAGTCCCATGTGCACCATTGAAATGTCATGCTTCTGATTTAAATTGCCATCAGCATTCGTGGAAGCTTACTCAAGTTAAATAGGATAGCTGATTTGATTTGTCTCTGACTGATTATATTTGGTACTTTTAAAACTTCTTTTTAGAAAAAAAAAATGCATTGTCTTGGTTAATATTTTCCACCTATCAAAACGCAGCTTAGTTTAAGCATACTTTCAGTTCACTGGATGGTGAATATCTCTATCCTTTCCTGTCTTTTTGTTGTTTTGCATAACTGCAACTTTTGTTAATCACAGAGCAGCACAGGCAGGAGATGTGGAAAGCTGCCCTCAATATTCCTTTCCATCCCTCATCTTTTTGGTTTTCTGACTGAGGGGCAAGCCATAGGAGTGAGAGGCAGTTCGTTCCTTGGTGCCTATTAAATCCCTGAGGATGCCTGCAGGGATTCTAATTAGCGCTGACAGTTTCAGTGACACGGATGTATCTCCCTGTGAAGTGGGGCAAGATCACCAACTTGTTTCACTCAGGTCCTGAGCAACAGCTCTCAGATCTTGCTCTCGTTCATGTTTGACATTTGTTATGCTTATCACAGCATATTGATGTCAGTCCCTTGTACCGTGCTTGCACAGTGCTCTGGCTTGAGCTTTGGCTGCTAACCAGGAGGCTGATGGACCAATTTCCAGAACACAGATGCTTTCTGTGTCCTCTCTTCACTACTCAATCCTGAGCAAGGCTGTACGCCAACGGGACTGTCATTACTCAGAGGCAGTGACAATATCTATCGGGTCAATCTGAGCGTGCTTTTGGGCTTTTCTCTCTCTCCATCATATAGCTCAAGTTTCAGCCCTTTGTTGATGCCACAGCTCCCTCTGTCAGGATCAAGAAGATGTTGTTAGAAAAGTGGTAGCTAACCTTGCCCCAGGTTACGACAAGTCTCACCTTTGTGACGGTTTTCTCTCTCATCTAGTCTGAATATTGAAGTCTGAGATTGCCTGGAACAAGGCTTGTCACACTGTCATGCCAGAGATGTGTTTCCTGAAGCAAGGTTTGCTAACCCACTTAAAAAAAAGACCAATAAACTTTAACTTATTTTTAGGGATTTTTTTTTTCCTCTGTCTTGAAGTTCTAGTAAATAGCTTGTGTTTTCCACTATCTTGATATATTACTGCTGGTAGGACCAACTATATAAATAATCTTTACAGAATATGTAGAAAAGAGAGACTAGGCAGAGAGCAATTAATTGTACACAGTATAAATGGTGTTCTTTAGATGCTAGTGATTGTAAGTTTCTTTAAAGGAGCCTAAACTGAAAAATATGACTTTATTAATAATAATTTTTTTGATCAGGTAATGGTTAACAATGACTTAACACCTTTAAAACTCAAGTTGCAGAATGCTTGCTTTCTCATTTTATAGGAGTTACAATACATAAATACTTGAAATAGATTTAGAATGCTATGCCTCTTTCCTGAGAGATGGCTAGCAGAACTAGAAGTTTCAATTAAACTGAAATAAGGACATAAGGACCACGTACAAGATTGCAAAAGCTCCAGGAGAGAAAAAAAAAAGGTATTTACAGAAGTACAGAAGTGAATTTTCGGGGTGACTTCGCTGTGTATCTTTTCATGGATACTTGATATTTTGTAGACTTAGTTTTTAACATAGTTTATGTCTTTTCTGGAAGCAATATACCGAGGCAATATACTGTACCATACCAAGCAGCAACAGGAAATCTGGACCTATTGTGCAAAGTGCCAATTTACTGTATGAGTTCTGCTGTACTTGCAGAGGAGGAGATACAATCTTGTTGTGTAGTTCAACTTCAGGTGAGTTCCTTATGTGAACTCTTAGAAGGCAGGCTTAAAATCTTGAAGAGGTTAGGGAATAAATAAATCACAGATCAGTCAAGCCTGATAGATTTCAGAGTTTGTGGCCTCTGCCTCACGTCTTGGGAGCTGTGCTTAAGCAGCAGGGGTCCCTTCCCCAGCTGCACCAGGACACGGTGTGCTATACCTGGCCGTGTACCTTGCTGACCCTGATGCTGCCTTGCTGACTGGCATTCCAGCTTGGCCTCAGATGCACCTCATCGCTGCACACTTGTTTGGTGATGGCTGAGCTGCTGGATGAAGCAGATTTACATCACAGGACCTGTTTGACTCTTCTTGCTCAGTGACACTGAGGTCCCTGCATACCTTGCTTTCACTCTGTACTCCTAGTTCACCTTCAACAGGCAGAGCAGCCTGTCCTTGCTGCTCCTTAGCAGATGAATTCTGCAACTTCAGCAGCAGCGTACATACAGTTATATAAAATATTGTCTCTACCTTGAGAAATATTTTCTCTGCCTTGAGAGCTTAAATTGCTTTGTGTAGATGCTGGACAGGAATGGGGATGTAATCTTAAGAGAGCTGAAGCCACTAATCTGAAATTAAAATAAGAACCAACAGTATTTACATTTTTCATACCTTACAAATATGTTGTTAAAATACAAACAAAACCAAAGAAAAACACCAGGAAAACTTGTACTTAGGTTCAACAGAATTCCTAAATTCCAGGGCTTGACTTCCTGAGCAATTTTTTTGGTATGTGGTCCTTGATGAGCACATTCCTCTTGTTGACCCCAATGCTCATCCAACCCTGAGCCATGTTCTTCAGTTAACCTTTCCTGGAAGAAGTGATGGTTATGCTCATGTTTTCTGGAGCATTTCGTTTTTTATCCCATATCAATTATTAGGGCACAAATAGTTTATTTAGTCTTCACTGAAGCATAATACTGTTTCAAGTTTTTACCCAGTAGATAGAAGGTAAAATACCTTAGATTGTTGTGCACATTAATATTTTAACATTGAGCTAACATCTAATTTGAGAAGGAGCCATTATTATTTCAATAATGCTTGGGGAAAGTGCATGAAAGATCCCATCTCTTTAATCATCTGTCATCTCAAGCTCCTTTGACCTTACTTCATCCACAGGCATTAGCCATGTAATCCCCTGTTGTTCATTTTTTCTTACCAGAGGATTTACTGAGGGTGATGTTTGGCATGCCTTCCCAATAGTTAACAGCGGTCACTTATATTTGTCCCATTTAAATCAACATACAGAGTGGAGGTACCAACAATTTTAGTGATGTGTATATTTTAAATCTTGACGGTTTTCATCCTTGGAAACCGAGGATGATCTGTTTTAATTTTATCTGCAGCCTTAGTCCCCTGCTAGCAGTATCAATTCTCTCTGGATGATCCCTAAGTACTAAGTAACTCCTGGTTGATCTTTTTCTTCTATGATTCTTATTACCTTTTCTTTTATGAATTATTTTAACAGTTATACATCAAGCAGGGCTTAAGCTGAAATCATCATCTATCATCTGGCAGATGTGTTTCTTTAACCCACAATGGGTTTCATGCTAGGAAGTTGAAAGAAAATGTACGTTCTGTGCATATTTGGCACAACTGTGGGTGTTTACAGTTTTGGGATGTTACTCATTTGTGGTAGAAAGGAATATCTCAGGAAGCTTCAAAGCACCATTTTGATGTTTATTCATTCTGAACATTTTGATGCTATGTACCTTCTATGGCAAGCAGTCAGATTAAAAATATCTTTATGAGACTACTGGGATTTGAGCACCGAAGCTGTTTAGATCTTCTGGCTGTTTATCATCTCAAACATTTAGTTTCTACAAAAGTAATACATTTTTTGTTTTTTTTTTTTTTTTTCAAAGATCTAACTGAATTTCAGTTACACAAACTTCAGTTACACAAATGTGTTAATCTGAGGGAAGCAGTAAATTAAAGAGCATATAGATAGGATCTTTCTCAAAGCTGGTTTCTAGCATAACAAATTGGATATTGATTCCATGACTGACATAGCAATTATGTTACACTTTGATTATGAAATAGTTTTATTTCATAATCATAATAGTTTATTTTTGCTGACCTTTCTTTTTACAGTTAGTCTCAGAAGTGAAATCCCCAATTTGTAGAAAGACTATCTCAAAACTTTTTTAGTATATTAAAGTTTAGATTTTAGAATAAAAGAGGCTGAGACTTATCCCATAGTGTGGTGGTTTTACTGTGCTAGGCAGCTGAACACCACAACCGCTCTCTCACTCTCCCTCCTTAGAAGAGGAGGGGAAGAAGTAAAGGAAAGAACAACTCACGGGTTGAGATAAGGATAATTTAATTAAAGGGAAAAAATAATTATTAAGGAAAGATTATTATTAATTAAACAATTTAACTAAGGGGGAAAAGGGAGGGGGAAAGGGAAAAAACAAAACAAAACAAGTAAAGGCTATGGGGAAGTGCAGAGGAAAGAAATTACTCTCTACTTCCCACAAATGAGCGATGCTTGGCCATGTCCTTGAAGCAGGGCCTCAACTCACGTAGCTGGTGTTCGGGAGGAGGACAGATGTTTTCACAATGAGAGCCCACCCCTCCCCTATTCTTCCTTTTTCCACCTTTTATTGCTGAGCATGACATCATATGGTATGGAATATCCCTTTGGTTGGTTTAGGTCAGCTGCCCTGGTGATGTTTCTTTCTCACTTTTTTGCCCACCCCCTAGGAGGGTTAGAGAGAGTCCTGATGCTGTGCCAGCACTGCTCAGCAGCAGACACAACACTGGTGTGATACCACTGCTGTTCTAGCTACAAGTGCAGAGCACAGCACTGTATGGGCTGCTGCAGGAAAAGTTAACATCCCAGCCAGACCCAGTAAATTTTCCTTTGACTTCCAAATATTTGGTTGTAAACAGGAAACAAATTCAGTGTTTGGAAGACTTTTGGTTCACTTAATAATATACAGTATTCAGACATGAACTCCACTTTTTTTCTTTTTTTTCCTTATTCTGGTAAGAGGTCATAATTCCTTACTAGGAATTAGATGGTTAATCTTATGCATATAAAGAAATTCTACATCTTTAAATGGGAATTGCATATAGAAGTATTAGATTTGAGAAAGCTGTTCCATTTGGTTTGACTATTTGAAGATACATAGTGGCCTACAACACTTCCATTAGGGGTGTAACAGTAGTTATTAATACATTATGCTATGGAGGTATTTCACAGTTTCAGGTTTGCTGCTGTTTTTTAGAGTTGCAAGGTTTCCTGCAAGATGGACACCTGCACGATGAGCCAACTCAATGTTCCTAGCCCATTTTCAAGGCTAGAGTTTGGAAAAATGGCTGGTGGAAGAAGGTGTATGTGGCTGTGGTGATGGAGGCTACGGTGAGGAATCCACCTGAAGGCTGTGGTCCAGGAGAGAGCTGGACTGGATGACAGACCAGATAAGAAGGAATGGGTGCTGATTAGGTGGGGATTTTGGGTGTAGAAAAGTGGTACTGGGAATGGATGGTCAGGGCTATGAGGGAACCTGAGAACAGAGCAGGAAATCTGGGGCAACAGAGAGGAGGGCAGGTGGAGGGAACTGGGACAAGTGTTAAGGAAAGGCCAGCTTTGGGATAAGGACAGTTGGGGGTGGTAGAGCAGAAGAGAGTTGAAATAGATAGGAAGGCTTTGTATATGTGACAGCTTACTCCTCACCACAGCTTGTAATGGAACCTGATATTCTTCAGTCTTTCTTCCGTGATGCCAATAAATGTTTGTGAAGTCTCACAGTGAAGTATCCTTTCTCCCTGGAATAACAGTGCACTTAAAAGATATCACTTTATTGCTCTTCCTTAGCTCTAGTGAGAGGAGTTCTCACTTGAGTGACATGAATTGGCTCAGTTTACTGATGATACATGTACATTTTGATACAGGATATGCTATTATAATCTTTCTCTTTTTTATTATTTTTTTTTCTTGAAAGTTTAAATTAATCAAGGTTTCCTGTTTTTCATGTATTTAGGTTAAAATCAGGTAATGCTAGTTCAAATGACTTTCTGTGATGCAGAAGTACAGCAGCTGTGCTTGTGAGGCTGCTGATTTCGGTGGCATTTTTTTTCTTGCACATGTTGGGCTGCAGAGAAACAAGCCAGATATTTCCCCCAAAATTTAAACAAAACTTCAAGATGTCTTCCCGTCTTGAAATAGTCCAGTAGCTGCTACCTGTTAAGCAAAGTCCTCTCATTATAATGCTTTTTGGTAATCAGTCACCATTAATTAAGACACATGATTTGTTATCTAAGGATGTCTGTTGTGATTATTAATTTGCAGTCATTTATTTCACATCTGGGCATGCTTGGTTTTTCTGCCTGTTGCTGTCAGCAGATGGATACCGCACTGGGATGTCCCTGATAAAATGGTTATCATTTTACTCTCTTTTAACTGGTAATTTATGTTAAGATCCACCCTGCCACGATCATGTAGCTCTGACTCTTTCTTTACTTTTGTTTTCTGGTTCTTTTTTTTTATGCTTTAACTTCTATTTTGAAAGCCAGATGAGGGTAAGGACATGACAGACTGTCATTATGCTATCTACAAAAAAGATGAGGTGTATTAGGAGGGAATGTGGGCTGTCCACAGCTTGAGTCCATCAAAGTTATCTGTTTAGAAGGTTTATGTTTTATGAATGAGCAAGCTACTGTACTTAAAAGTGGCCTGTCATATACTTCATGAATTTTCCAAAATGACATTAGAGAAATGTTTGTACATTATTGCTCTTTTTTTTTTTTTTTTGAAGGCTATATGGTATGATTGGGTATAATAACCAGTAGCTTTTATCTCATGGTGTGGCATGAAAATGGGAACAGAGATTTCTCCTGATTGGAGCTAGAGGCTTAGGACACTAAGAATTTTTCTGGAAATGTATCTTCCCAAACTTGAAGTCAGCAGATAATTTACATGAAGAAATATTGTGAGAATGATGTTTTAAAAAAGTCCAGTGTGATATTTGCAAAGCCCCCTCAAAACAGCAATGCTTTCTCAACCCAAACCAAAATATTTCATAGAATCATAGAATATCTTGAGTTGGAAGGGACCCATAAGGATCATCGAGTCCAACTCCTGGCACCACACAGGTCTACCCAAAATTTTAGACCATGTGACTAAGTGCACAGTCGAAATGCTTCTTAAACTCTGGCAGGCTTGGTGCAGTGACTCCTTCCCTGGGGAGCCTGTGCCAGTGGGCGACCACCTTCTCAGCGAAGAAGCTCTTTCTGATGTGTAGCCTAAACCTCCCCTGCCTCAGCTTGACACCATTCCCGTAGGTCCTATCACTGGTGACTAAAGAGAATAGATCGGCGCCTGCCCCTCCACTCCCCCTCGTGAGGAATCTGTAGACTGCGATGAGGTCTCCCCTCAGCCTCCTCTACTCCAGGCTGAACAGGCCAAGTGACCTCAGGTGCTCCTCATACGTCTTCCCTTCTAGGCCCTTCACGATCTTCGTCGCCCTCCTCTGGACACTCTCCAACAGTTTTACATCCTTTTTGTACTGTGGTGCCCAGAACTGCACACAGTACTCGAGGTGAGGCCGCGCCAGTGCAGAGTAGAGCGGGATTTTATTTGTCCTAATTCAAATAAATAACAAACCCCGAGTTTTCAAAAAAAATTTGTATATCTAAGGTAAATGTGTAGAAGTTGGAGCAACATCAAAAACAAAAAGCAAAATACTAACTTGAATAGTTAATTTTCTGATAGATGTAGATGAGAATGCAATAACGATATTGACTTAAAGGCTTGCAAGACTTCTAACACCCTCAAAATCTCCATTTAAAATAAATTGAAATGACCTAAAAATGCCAGAGCAACCTTGCTTCTTACTCATAATTGTTTAATCATAATAATACAATACCTTTTCCCTCAGTAAATTCAAGGCATGTACTGTATTTGTCTGCAATTGTAGAGACATGTTCACTCAAGTAAATATTCTATATTGACAGACTTTAAAAATCAGACTGTCTGGCATTGTCCGTTTTATCAATTATACGGAGGCAGAGAAGCCTAAATTTTTAATGAATACAAAAATTTTAGTTTCAAGTCTTGTCTTACAGAAGTATCCATTGGATTTTTGAGAGAAAAGACAGTCATGTAATCCTAATGAAATCAGAAGTCTGAAAATATGTTGTATTTCATAGATTGACAGCATCTTTTATAATTTGACATGGTGAAAAGTGATGGGTTTAGGGGCAACTCCAACCTACACTATTTGAAATTGCAATCGAACTATTTCAGCATGGATGAGTTTTGAGGCTTGGTTTAACCAGTGCTGCATTCAAAAGTTGTCAACTGAAAGGCTAAGTATTAAAGCCTTCTCCTCCTTCCTGCCACCCTTGGTCTATCTATGTAGATAGGTGGGGAAATGTATATATTTTTTTTTCTTCTAAGGATGAAAATTGTGAGACACTGCATATTGATAAATTTCCTGTGAGCAGAAACTTGGATCAGCTAATCAGTTTTTTTACCCAATGTAGTCTGAATTCACAATGTGTAAGTCAGTATATGAAGTCCTTCCTGTGTTTACTAGTTTTCAGCCACAGATAAATACACATGAAAATTAAATTTCAATATGCATGAAAAATCATAGGTAGATAACTGTGATGAGGTTTCATCATTGGATTAGCAAGATTGATTTTGGTGATAGGGAATGAATTTCAGTACTGCAGCTCTTGTCAGTAATACTAAGTTAAAAAGAAAGTCATTCCAACTGGAGGGACTATCAGAGAAAAAGCAGACTTCAGAATGAGCTGCCCTGAGAAGGACTTTTGGTGAGAGACAAATTGACTCTAATAGGGAATTAATCAGCTAAAGCACGAGAAGCCTATGGATTAGAGATTATAATTTTACTGTTTTGGGTTTTATTTTTTTTAATACATAAACTCAAAAGGAGAGGCTGAGTTTTGATATTGCAAAGGGCAAATAAGCGGTGTTTACAAATGTGTGGGAAAAGCAATCTGCTTGCATAACCTGTTTTCATTAGTTTCAGTAGTGAAGAAAAATAGAGGGAAAAATATTTTTGATCAGATGAAAAGGTGATTTTATCGTTTTGAATATGAAGCAATATTTTCAGTATAACGTCTAAAAAATTTTAAGTGTTCCAGTGTTATGTTATTGTCATCATATGCAGCAAGAGGCACCTTGAATTTCATCTCTTGTTGCTCATTATATGAGAAAGCAATTATTTGATTTTTTTCTCTGTTGTCTGAAGAAAGGGAAAAAAACCTGTTAAATGCAAAATCTGCTTGTGTGCCAATATAATCAGCAGAACTATAGGAGGATTCTTTGAAAGAATGAAATTGTGTAAGATATCTTCAGTGTACATGGCTTGAAAGTCAAGTATCCTGTGTTTAATATTGAGAAGTTCTTATTGTCAGTGTGTTACAGAACAGTTTGACAAATATTTTAGGGATAATTAGGCCTTTGTCAGATTCCTCATGGGGATCTCAGTAGTGGGTTGACTTACACTGCTAAATGTGGTTGTAGGTTTGTGTACTTGCTGTCAGGGCCTGGTATTCTGAACTGATAATTTAAGTAGAACCTGTTTGTGTGCTTGTAGGACTTAACCCAAGTACACAGAGGATTACCAGTTTTAAGCTGTTTCTGCTAAGATTTTGAGTGGAATTGTAACTTATTATGTCCCCCATAGTGTAGTACTACCAATAAATTACTATTAATCATAAATCTAGTGCAGATGTAATAATACAATAATTTAGTACTACTGTTAATATGCTAATGTACATGTATAATTAGTATAGCTGCTGGGTAAATATTGGGGATGGTGATATGTGTTTTGATGGAAGGCAGCATCGAGACACCTTAAACTATCAAGTGAGGTACTGTTGGAAAATTCTTTCTTCCACTATCTTTGAAGCACAAATAGTGTTCATAAAGGATAGTGTCTAACCATAAAATGGGGGAAAATGAATTTCATATACCATATTAAAAATAGTTAGAGGTCCATTTTAAGCTCCATTCTGTAGAAAATCAACTATTTTGTAGGAAAATGACTATGTCAGTTAAAAAAGATGACAGTTATAAGAGACTGCATTTTGTAATGTATATGTCATGACAATTACAACAAATGGAATGCTGCAGTCATTGGAGTCTGAAGTTATCCTTGAAACAAATCACATTCACGTACTTACTTATACTTGGGAATTCTTAATGTTTTGTCCTGCTTGAAATGCGTATGTTACACATTATCGTTCATGTCAGTCTCTTCATCACATTTGTTGTCCTCTGGTAAGTCCTTGTCTGATCATGCTTCATTGGACACCCTGATGTTGTTTCTACAAGTTGTCAGGTCGCATTTGTAGGTCTCTCTGCAGACAAGTACAGTCCTGTGCAGTTCTGTTACAGTTCTTGCTTTAATATATGGTATACAGTCAAGGGAAGACTTACATATAGTCATTTTCCTCTGGTCTGCCTTTATCTGAAAGTGAAATCATGTCTAAACTTGATGATTTATTTAGTATTTTTGCTTGAGAATCAGATAGCCTGTGGTTGATGGAAGAAAATAACATACCACTAAGACCTGCAAGGTCATATGCAGCAGATACTTATACTGGTCAAGAGAGACAATTATGCCTGTCTGTCTGATGGTGTGCATTGCAGTTCATGCTGACTATCCTAACGAGATTCTTAAGAATATTCAGATGTTTCAGAGGTAGCCAACACATTACTGAAAGCTTTGATCTTGCCAAGATGTCAAATGACATTAAGGTCTCTTAATTATTAAAACACAGGTACTTGGAGGAACTTTTCCAAGTCCTTTTGGTTTCTGATTAATAAAGCTTATTAGGTCATTAGAGGATTAATCTCAGTCTTGATGCAGTTTTCCACAGTATTGCAAGAGGTATTTCCCAGTTATAATTAGGTACTGAGAACCAGCTTATTAATGTTCAGTGAAGTGGCAACCATGACAAGAGTGGATTTTGTATCCAGGTTTGTTAGTACTTGTTCAATTCAAAACAGTTAATTTTCAGTAGTGACTTAAGTTTTGGTAGATGAATACATGCATGTTAAGAACATCAGCAGAACCTGAAATCAAGTCAGTTCACTTGTTGATTAGGATACTGATTTCCAGACTCCAGAAAGACAAAAATTGGTAACCTTTCTACTCCCGATTACGTTGCCAAGGTGGCACTCAAATCCTCAGTAGGTCTTTCTGTGTTGGAGGCACATTTTCAGAGATTCTTAACTCAGCTTCTAATTTAGTGCTTGCTATCTTAAGCCTGCAGTATGCCCTGGCAAACCAAGTAGTGGGTGTTTACAAACATGTGACAGCTTCTGTAAGATCTGTTCTTTTGAGAAAAGTCAGGCAATTTTGACACTAACTTCTCCCCTTTACACTTAAGTCTTTTTGGAAAATCTTGTAATTAAAATCTTCAGAACATTCAAGCAGACATTGATCTGCTTCTGATTTGGCACTTCTTATATTGAACTCTTCTTGTTCTGAGTTGTCGTGGTATATTTCACCCTCAGACACAGATCAACAACGAACAAGTTTTCTCCTTTGCATTTTCTTTAGGTTTCTCAGACTGCTTGTCATGGGACTGATGGAAAGCACCTTCTGAAACATGTCTCTTTGAAACACATCTGGTTTTATTTACTAGGGTAGTCAGAAAGAATATCCATGCTGCTGCATTTTACATCCTCATTTTTGAATCCTTTTTTGTGTTCCTTCTGGCTTCTTCTATGATAAACATTTAAGCAGCATCTGCAAGCAGAGGAGAAAGTATGCAACTGCTTTCATAGAGTCTTTCTAAACGTTGAAGCGACTTATATCTAGGTACCCTATGATGTCAGTGCAGTAGGCTCACCTCGTGGTCAGTCTCTTTTTGTGTTGAGGCAATCTCAGCATATCTTTGGAAATGGGGGCTTCACGTGCAGTATTATATGCTAGAGAAGTCAACCTGCTCATCCTTACACCAGGACTTTCAGCACTTCTGGCTGCTGAAGTGCAATGCATAACACAGTTTATTTCAGAGTGTAGAAGACTTGTAAGACTTGGCTGCACATTGTAACTGGATTTTTTTTTTTTTCATGAAAATGTAAAAAGGGGAGTTGTATGTATTCATAGCCTATGGTGATGCAAGAAATGTTTCAGGTTCTCTTTCAGGAAACTGTTTCGGTGACTTACTATTCCATAAATCAGAAGCTTGTTTTTGCTGTAGCCTCTGCTTTTATACACATGTTGTCTTAAACTAATATTAATTCACTGTAACATTAGATTCTGAGTAGAGGATATAATTATAAAGAAATTCATTTGAATTTAACAAGTTACCATCAATTCAATTTCTATGCTAGAATTTAGATGAATGAATGCAGTTTTAGAAGTGTAATGGAGAAGAACTTCTGTGATTGTCTTGGGTGAGTGCTGATTTTTATACTAAGACGGTTTTCTTGGTAAGAACAGAAAGTTCTCAGAGGTCATGATGGGTTAAGTTTCTGGAAGCTGAACTAAGAAACTGGTATTTGACATTGTTAATCACAGCATCAAGGAGTTTTCTTTACGACAATCCACTTAGTGGTTGTTTACAGACTGCAGATTATGATAAGGTGTGCTAAATATGCCACTTGCTATCAGACAGAGGTTACTAATTATGAAAAGCTGAGACTTCCAAGAGGCAGACACAAAAGGTGCATTAGTACTGCTGTGGAAGTTAAGGGGTAACATCAGTAAATGCATACATCAGGTGAAAGTAATATATTTTAGATGGAACATTGGTGTGCTTTGGGAATTGATGCAATGCTGCAATTAGGAAAGAAGAGAGGGAGAGTACAGTCGTTCAACCCAAGTGGCAAACCTTCCTGGAATAATATCCCTCCCTAGCAAGACAACAATATTTACAAGATTAGACCCTTTGGTAACACTATATTTAGTCATAAATACTTTGTATTGCTAATTAAAATTAAATTAAAACTGAGAATTTTAGTTGTTCCATTCTGTACTTACAGGTATGTTGTTTCAGTTCTTGTAAAGCCATTTTGAAGATGTGTGTGTGTAGAAGTTTTTATGTATGTATATATAATAAATACACAGGGAAATCAAATATTAACACTTGTGGATAAACCATTTTGTAAATGTAGACAGCTGTTCTTGCACAGGCCATATTCCCTTTCAATTCCCCAGGCTTGTTAGCTTGGGCATAGTGCCATGTCCGTGCAGCTGTAATGCTTTCAGAGTCAGATTGGGTGTGTGCTCACTGCTTTTCTGGAACCAGGAGCATTAAACATGGATGGCAGGAACACTCAAGTTGGCCTCTGTAGTGCGGCTTTCTACAAGTACGGTGCCAGTCCACTTGCAGCCAAGCTGGCCAAAAGGCCTACATTTGTTTATACTGTGCTCTTTGGTCTTACTGGTAAATATCATCAGTTACAAAAAAAAAAAAAAGTATTTGTCATAGTCTTATCATAGTTTGATGTCTTCCCAGTGAAGTTGCTTCAGAATCTGAGCTAGCTGTGTGTATTTGGAAGAAGCTGGAAGTATACACGGGCTGCTGATTAAGGAGCGCAGAGACAAAAAGGCTTCCTGTCTGCAGCAGCATTTTGCTTTCTTTGACACTGAAGCTTTTAGTCTATGCTTTTGTCTTTCATTTAGAAACATTTTTCACCCAGGGTTTTTTTCTACTTCTTCCTCCTTTAACTTAATGCTTGGAGACATCAGAACATTTTCTTCGATCTGACATTTTTCCTTTTTGTTACTTTTTCAATGATGCCTGCCTGCTATTTATTACTTGTTCAGGAGCTCTGTTGCCCTCACTGGTTGGTTTAATAATGGCAGCAGCATAACAAGTACTTTTCCATCAATTTTTAAGGATATTCTGTTTCTGATTTCTGGATAATTGAATAGTTCCATTCTCTGATGGATTTTTTTTTTTTTTAAACAGCATTCAATTTTTAATAGAAGTGAAAACCATATTAAGACTTAAGTGAACTTTCCATCTTGGAAATTCATTATTTAGGGTAGATTGGTTAGAATCTTTTTGACGGCAAAAATGTAATTACTTTCAACGTTCAGAATTGTTGTAATCATTGAATATACAAAACAATATTTTTTTTTTCTTCCAGCAAAGTGCTTTCAGGAAACATGTATTTAAACTAAACTTTGAAAATTTAAGAATGTGTGAACTTTCCTAAAAAGAGATATTGGTAGGAAATAATATGGGGTGGCCCTGATCTTGCAGTTTGGCAGTACTTGTGCTGGTTATTTTATTTTATTTTTTCCATTGTGTCTGGATGCTGTTGGTTGTAGGAGAAGAGCCAAAGAAGTCTTTCTGAATTAAATGCCAACCATATTGCAGACAGTACACCCTCAGGAGTTGATATGTGTTTGCTACTCTGAGTACCATTAAATAGCTAAATATTTATTCATTTTTCTTACTGTTAGGAAAAGATCAGTACTTGTTGCACTTAGCACTTACTGCGACAGATGCAAACGACAATGTACCTGAATGGGCCATGGAGCCCTTCCCGTTCTTGGCTGTGGTTTCTCCTCAAGCTGCCAAAGGTACTCAAGTATACAAGCTGCTTGCGGTGGATGCAGATGAAGGGATCCATGGAACTATAGAATATTTTCTCTTGGAAGGTAAATTTAAATCTCTTTGTTACATTTGTATGAAGCTTCACTATTTTAACTTTTTTTTTTCTCTTATCCTCAGTTTCTTTAGTAGAAGATGTTCCTTTCCTACTCAAAAAGATTCATAAGCCTTTGGCTTTGTGTGTGAAAAAAATAAACTTTTAGTGAGCATATGGACAGATTGGTCAGATCGGAAGTGAGTTCTCTCTGTAAAGTTGGGTTCCTGCCCAGATTATTGCCCACAGGGGTAATGGGGACTGGAGTGGTACTGGATTGCAGGGCTTTGCAAGGGGGTGGCAATGGTAGCCATAGTCAGCACCCTTCTGCTGCACTGACTGTTTATGAGAGAGGACACTACCTGAAGCAGAGTTTGTTGGGTGGAAGAAGCTGATGTTTCTTCTCCTTTGCGGGAGCATCTGGGTTATGCCTTATTTTTGCACAGCTACTATAGGCTCGCTGATGATTTTCTTTGTTGAGGCTCTTAAAATAAACTTCAATAGTAATTCAAAACTGTCTAAGGAGAAGGGGAGTGGTGATACTACTCCAAAGGTGAATCTGTTCTTCTTGACCAGGACCCTAACAGGGTGTTTTCTGCTAAGGGATAGTTAGGGGTCAAATAGCAGCAAAGTACTGGAGGATGAAGAAGAAGAATAATTGCCCAGGAAAGTAAAATGAGATTAGAAATGTAATCACTGATGTAGATAATGAGTTCAAAACAAACTCTTGATATTTTTGTGTGTACGTCAATTCTAAAAGAAAACCACTTCAGGAACTGATACCCCATTTTCTTCTCCATTTTACTGAAGTAAAAGTGTTCGTGCTGACAGCAGTTTGTGGATCTGTCTTCTTAGGTGGAGAAGACAGATTTGAAGTTGAGAGGGACACAGGCTGGATTAAAATGACAGGTTTGCCATTGGTGAGGAACAAGGAGTATTTACTGACTGTACTGGCAGCAGATAAACTTGGAAACAAAGGGTCTCCAGCCTCTGTTTCTATAATTGCTGGATTTCGACCACCGCAGTTCAGCAACATGTCATACTTCGTTCATGTTCCTGAAAGTATGGCACAAGGAAAATCGTAAGTAACAGTAACAAATAATGCAGTGAGATTGTGTTCTTAGTTTAACTTCTGTTTGATCTCTCCAAAGCCTCAGTATCGTTTATGAATCGTAAATAGCAATTTAGATATCTTAATTGAAGTGATAAATATCATTTGATTGATGTATTCTTAGTATTGTATGATATATAATGTATTCTTTCTTCTTATATAAAGAAAAGTGGTAACGAATAATTAGAATTTCTTGCTTTTGAAATGATAAGAAAAGTATTAGCAGATGATGATTGTGTCCTAATTTTCAAAGAAAATACGAATCAGAACCATTACATCATAAAGAAAGATACCTTGTGTAAATGCATGTATGAGTTCTCTGTGCCAACATTTGAAAAGTGCCTTCTCCACCAAGTGAATATTGAGAGTAGGGGGGGAGAGGGGAGACTGTCTTTGCTGTCTTCATTAATCACAGTGACAAACTGAGCAAAAATGAAGATGCCACAAAAATTGTCATTTTACTTTTCCATCCTTTGTCTAACCACGTGGATCTAAATATCACGGAAAATGTTAGTAACGTAGGTCTACCTGAATACTCAGTTCCGTCTTTCACAAATTGTTTTGGTTTTAGGGCAGACATTTCCTTTTCCAGTTGAATCGAGAATACTTTTGTCCAGTAAATGTCTTCCTTTTGCGGCCTTTCAACTGTTATTTAACGCTATGTTATCTGTAGTATTCTGTTTTACTGTTGAGTCTACAACAAACAATTGTACAGTGTCTGAGGTTTGATAAGATAAAAAAAAATCAGCAGCTGTTAATAGCAAATAACAAGTTGTTTGGTTTTTTTTTCTTTTTTAAACTGCAATAAATTTATTTAGCACAGGTATAAAAGAAATTAAAGAACCGTGGAATGCTACAATACCTAACTGGTATCTGCTATATTGGATTCAATAATGTTTAGGAAGAAAAATAGTGGAATTCGTAGTAAATATTTTTGTCACTATTTAAAAATATGTTTGCACAATTACGTTGATAGTAGATTAATCAGTTTGTGAAGTTACATGGCAATATCCAAAAGGAATTAAATATTTCATATGGTTGTTACTATGTCATAAGAGGCTTGAATATAAACAATGTGCCCAGCGAAAGTGATTTACTGTTGTGTGTTAACCCATGTGTGGTCCTGAAAATCAATGCAGAATCCTGAAATTCTGATATTTATATTAGACCAGTTGCAGGAAAACAGAGTCGCTGGATTTCTGGGGTAAGGATTTCACAATTGTAGGTAGATTTAAGACTGCTGCTGACAAGAAGTGTTACCAAGTCTTTCTTTTCTTCTCACCTGGCATTGGCTCTAGTATGCTAGCTGTGTTGGAAGACTGATCCAATGACCGACAAAGCAAAAAAAAAAAAAGATTTTTCAGTTGGATTGTTAAATGTGTTCACAGCAGGGCATCGTGATTGTTCGTGGTGACAGAAGGAGAGGAGAGGTGGCATGAACTTGCAGCAGGGGTAGGGAGTTAGAAAGAGGGCAAAGTAATTCCTGTTGGCAGGAACACTGACTTGTGCTGGTTTAAACTGACTGTGAGACCACATCGCAGAAAAATAAGCAGAAAGAATAAAGCAAGATAATGACCTACAGCAAGCTTTTGCAGTATTTTTTTTTTTCAATGTTGCACCTGAGGGAAGCTAGAAGACAGCAGCATGAAAATAACAAAAGGAAAAGAAGTGTTCAGACAAACTGAGGTTTGTCTTTTTGAATGCAGTTGTCACTGGATCTTAGGTGTTTTTGGGTTCTCCTGGGAAGTGGAATCTTTTCTCCTAAGAAATCTTCACAATAAGACAACAAACGCTTTTCCTACTTGAAGCACTTTCATGGGAAAAAAGTGCCAGATGAGCTAAAAAAAAAAACACGTCCTGGTATACGCTGTTACATGCACACTGCTAGTGACTGGCTGTTTTCCTTTTGCAGGTATCTGAAACTATAGAACAGTATGCTGAAGCGTATTATGCTGTTAGTAAAAAGAATCTTTTGTAGCTTATTTTATCTTTTAGTTTCCTTCCTGAAAATCATCACTACCCTAGAAGAAAATTATAGTAAGCAAATTCAGTTGCAACAAAAAATAAATCTTCTGTTTCTGTGTTTTTAATCCTTACTGTGTTCTGCTTCCAAAAATCCTACCTTTTTCTGTTTAACTTCAAAATGATAAAAATACAGTATAACAAAATATTTGAATTTGGAATTTAGGTATAACTATCATGGACTTTGGTGGGTACTGCTCTAATCAGACCTACAGGCTTGCACCTTCCCCTCTGTTGTGTAGCATTTTTTGCCTTATTTTTTATTATGTTATATTACATGCTTGAGACCTTTTTTTATATTACTTCATTTTTATGCAGCTTTCTTCGAGTCACTGCTATATCATATCAAAACAAATCCCTGAGCTACAGTTTGCTAACTAATCCAAGTGGTCTGTTCAGCGTTGGTCAGGCAACAGGGGATATCAGTTTAACTCGGAATGTGGATTATGAGAGTGACCAACACCAGTATCTTCTGGTGGTCAGAGCAGAGGAAAACGAGGAACAGCTCAGTAGCGCAGCTGAGGTAGGTGTTCACTTCTGCCATTCGGTATGTATTTGTGTTTTTCTTGAGTCTTCCCAAATACCAGCACAGATTCACTAGGAGCTTTCATTTCTCCAGCTCATACTACATATTCTGTTGTTCATTTTTAAAGTCTTTTTAACTCTGTATAGATTAGGAGGGCTGGTTTAGGTACTATTGGGTAGAGCTCATTTTTGCTGATCCTGAAAAAGCTGTTGCTTAGGGATCAGTAATGCCATCCCATCATAGGTCAAAGTCTTTATCCAAAAAGATGGGAGTAGATGCAGTCAAGGCTAACATGCGGTTTTGTTTTACTCTCAGCCTTCATAAATGATGCAGATTTGTGGTTACTCCAATTTAAAACAAAGGCAAAACAGAAAATACAAAGACAATTACTAGTTTCGTTTCAAGAACACAAACTGAACTTGTAAAGACAGGAGGTAATAAGCCATAGATGTTGAAAGATGATAGTTCATGGTATTTTAGAAAGCTGTTTGACAGCAGAAAATATTTCTAAATACAGCTATTACAGTTGTTTGAATTCAAAGATTTGCCAAGCTTGGAAATGCATGTAATATAACAGTTTGTTCCTGGTGTGGGAAGTAGATGTTCGCTGTCGAAGGAATGGGACGTAGAATTATTAGGAACAGGTGAGAGGACACAGTACATCAGTGTTAAAAACAGTGGCTGTAGCACAGTGGAGACTGATAATTTCTGTTGACCCTTTTAGGTACCACAAGATGAAGAATGACAGAATAAGACTTGAAAGAGGATTCTAAGATGATTTTATAAATACATTTAGCCTAAATGTAATTTTATATGCCTTATACCAATAGAACTTCAGCAGTCATGAGAAGGCAACTTCCATTTTGTACTAACATAAGTAAGCGTAGAGTGAGTATAAGGCTACCTATTGCATTGTGAGGCCAGAATACCAACTTCAGACTTCAGCGTGAACTGTAGCAGTATGAACTGCTGGAAAGGCTAATTTAACACACTCTTTACTGCTTGGATTGTCAACAGTGCAACAGTGGGCTCTCATTTGACACAGAAATAAGAAAACATTTTTAATGGTGGTAGAAGCAGAATTGTATTTCTTACTTGTCTTAACATGAACAGTTATCTTTATCTACTTCTGATTTACACTGCTGCAATTGAATTCAGAACTTGGTCTTGGAGATTTATACTGCTAGAATGTGATATGCTTGGCAGTAGAATTTTTAGTATTAAAAATAACAGAAGAGTGGGAAGATAAGATAATGGCAAAAGAATGCTTTGAAAGCAGACAGTCCATTTCTCTTTAAATTAATCACAGGAAATAATCAAAGGAGGTGAAGGAAAAATAGAAGATGTTGATGTACGCAGCCTGACAATTCCAAATGTTTTGGAATCTAATATTTAAGCAACTCTCAGCAGGAAAAGAACAACCTAAGAAAAATGTTTTTTCCTATATGCTACAGCTTCAACCTCAACAATAATGTGTTTTTTTGTTTGTTTGTTTTTTTTTTTGACAAACTCTTCCATCCAGTATTTCTAGAGCAATGAAGTCATTGCCTTGATTCACTTTGATGCCATTTAACACTCTCTTGTTTTCTGTTCAGGTTTCAGTTGTAATCACAGATGTGAATGATTGTGCCCCAGAATTTCATCAGTCAATCTACACCAAAGTTAGTGTTCCTGAAACAGTTACTAGGACAACTGCACTTCTACAAGGTTGGTACTTTTAAAACCATTTGTTACGCTCGTCAGGAGTGTTTTTTCTCTCCCCACTAATTAGATTTCAATTAAGAAGGCAAAATCCTGCCCCAAGAGGGGGTAGCCACAACTCTCTGAAGGCAATTGGCATCTTGTAGAATTGGGTCATAATTACTTACTATTGCCACAGCCCAAATAATTTTGGAGGATGAGAGATGAAGTAAACAAATCTTCGTAGGATTTTGAAGTAACAGAACTTCACCTGTTTTATAAATTATTTCAAGCACTATGTGCCAAGACGAATGCTATTACAGTTTTATGCTATGCACTAATTCTTTTGTTAAAGTACTCAATGTTCCAATTCATAGACTTTGATCTACGCAGTGTCTTTATCTTCTCTTTTAACAGTGACAGCCACTGACTGTGATTCAAAAGAGAATGCCGAAATATTATATTACTCTTTGAGTCCAGACTTTAGTATTACTTCTCATGGTACTATATTTCCAGCAACAAAATTGGACTATGAGCGACCTAACCATCTGTATGAGTTCATAATTATGGCTGTGGATAAAGGAGAAGAGCCGAAGACTGGGACAGCAACTGTTAGGATTCATATTTCAAATGTAAATGATGAAGCACCTGAGTTTTCCCAGACAACGTAAATGCATATTCTTAAAATTCTGTTATCTTTGTCTTTTACTGTTGCCTTTTTTATCCTGGTCAGAAGGCTGATCATTATAGGAGGGTAACTGGCTTATGTCCAATCAAATTTCAGAGTTAGTCTGACTAAAGCAGGATAATCTTTTGGCTCTGGGATTTTGTTACTACCGGTTAAAAAAAAAAAAAAAAAAAAAGGCTTTAAGTTTGGTTAATTGTAAGGTTTAGACATAGTTTCAATGTGCATAGAAAGGGGTGGTATATAGACAGTCTCTTTTGGCAGATCTTGTGTTTCTGTTTTTCCAATATGTTTTTCCAATTAGTTTTGAATTAATTAGAAATGAAATTCCATTAGTAGCCTACCAATTAATGATCTTCCATTCACTTACTCTGCTAAAGTCAAGATGTTTGACTGGAAGATCTTGTCAGTTTATAAATAAGTAAACAGTACATTCCAGTTATTGCTGTGTTTTAAGTAGTTTTTTCCTGCACATCAGATGGATGGCTTACATTGCTATTCACTGTGTGGATGCTTGGGAAGGTTAGCAGTGGGAAGCCACTATTCCTGCTACTCTATGGGAGATATGATAGACTATTGTTAAATGATATTTTGTTCCTATTTTTTTTGGTAAACCTCAGTAATGATTTTTATTATGTATTTGGGACCCAGAGGTATCTGAAGCAATGTCAGAAGTGCTGTAAACTTGCATTCAGGTTGTAAGCTTAGTAATGAAATTCATTGTGAACTTCTGCATTGGCCTTCTAGAGTAGAAAGGCTCAGAACAAAACCTTGGAAGAGATTTCAGTGATGTGGTTTAGTTGAACAAAATTTCAAAGCTGACAGTCAGTTTATGTAAAAGTAACCTCTGGCTTCGAAATCTTATGCCTTCCTTTTGTTCCTAAATGTTGCTTAGGAGATATGGCTTAGAAAAAATTGATCTTTTGTAAATTGTTAGTGGATATCTATATATTGTCAAATACTAAAACAGATTAAGTTTCTCACTCTTCAGATGATGCCTACTTTTCATTTATTCGTTTTAATATTCAGGGTCATTGAATTTCAAGTCCTGTATCTATTCCCAATTTTTTAATCAGAAATGAGAGATAGCATAAAGATGCTGTAAACATCTTCATAACATACTGGAAGCAGAGATCATAGTTAAACAAACAAACAAAGCAAACAAACAAAAAACCACCAGTTCTTATATTTAAAGTTTACTGAAGAACATGATTAAAATAAATATTATTTTAAATTGCCAAACATAAATAAGAAGCTTTTCTGTTCCCTATGCAGTACAAATTATATCTGTATAGATTGGTGATGGAACTGAATCCAGCTCTTACAATTCTAATTGTTTCAAGTTTTTGCTTAACCATGTTAACCAGGATTTGATTTTACTTTATCTTTCAGGTAATGAAAAAAATCTCAAAAGATAAATTTCAAACATAACTTAGATGAAGTTTTCTGTGAGATAGATCATCATGAACACCCATAAATTGGCTCCTGTTGAGAGACTAATTTGCAAGGCTAGTACAAATCAAGATGATGATGATGTCCTAGTCCTGTGTTTAAATAGATTTATAGTCTGGTATAAACTCTAGATTCCTTGCCATGAGCTTTTCTTCATCAGTTATCTTGTGTCTCAATTATTAAATGCTTAAGGCTATCACTCTTTCATTTTGTCAGTTTCCACTTTCTGCTTTTTAAGAGACCTCTTCTGATGACTCGAACTCTTCTGTCCCTAAATTTCATGTTCACAATTATCAGAACTGCTGTTCATTTGCTTTTCAGATGCAGAGTTAAAACAGTGTCCTGAGGGTTGTGACTGAGCTAAATCAGAATAATCTACTTCTACTTCATTGCATATTAAATTGAGGGAGGAAAAAAAAGCTGTCACTACAAAGGTTTTGGTGAAAATGGATATCTAGACAGCAAAAGCTAAGGGAGAGGTTTTCTCTGCACCCATTTTCTTTTCCTTTGATATTTATGCATTTCTCAGCGTAATGACAATAAAGTGTGAGAGTAATTGACTTCATGTAACAGCTGCAGTCACTGGGGTTGTATTTGCAATGAAATATGAAAAGTGGGCCCATAAGCGGACTCAGGTACTCTGAGCGCAGTGATACCCATGTGTATTGTTGGATAGAGCCAGCTGCAATTCCTTGCTATGGCTGAGCTTTGGGATATCTACTACGGGCTGGTCTGTTATATGCTTAGCCTGGCCTATGCCCGATCTAGTCAGATAAAATAATGAATATTTGGGACTTTACTAGGGCAGAGGGATTTCTACTCCTGAGAGCATTAAGCTTAGGCTGATAATGCCTCTTAAGAGCTTACAGTGTCAGTGATGTGTCCAGTCCTGAGAAGAGATTTTTTGTAAAACTGGAGTTATGCACATATCCTCTGGATCTGATTCTCATCTTAGTCATGCTGGTGCAAAGACTACACTGAAAGCATTTGACAACTTGTGTCAGAAAGTATATTATAACAAACAATGTTTTTAAATGTTTACTTTTGTTGTGGTTTAACCCGGCTGGCAGCTAAACACCACACAGCCGTTCGCTCACCCTCCCCCCTCCCTCTCTGGGATGGGGGAGAGAAACGGGAAAGTGAAGCCTGTGAGTTGAGATAAAGACAGTTTATTAAGACAGGAAAATAATAATAACAATAATAATAATAATAGTGATAATGGTAATAGTATGAACAATAATAATGTGTAAGAAAACAAGTGATGCACAATGCAATTGCTCACCACCCGCTGACCGATGCCCAGCCTATTCCCGAGCAGCCGGCCCCCCCACCCCGGCCAGCCACCCCTATATATTGTTTAGCATGACGTCAGATGGTATGGAATACCCCTTTGGCCAGTTTGGGTCAGCTGTCCTGGGTCTGTCCCCTCCCAGCTCCTGCTGCACCCCCAGCCTGCTCGCTGGCAGGACAGAGCAAGAAGCCGAAAAGTCCTTGGCCTGGTGTAAACACTGCTCTGCAACAATTAAAACATCAGCATGTTATCAGCGCTCTTCTCATCCTAATCTAAAACATAGCACCCTACCAGCTACTATGAGCTACTTAACTCTGTCCTAACTGGAACCAGGACAACTTTCATTCTGTGAATCTTGTAAATTAAAAAAAAAATTATACATTTAGTGTAATTGTTGTCATGAAGCTAAGCTTGAAAGCATCAACACTACTGAAAGTTTACAGTGGAAATTTATGGGAGGGAACAACAGAAAGATGGTTGGATAAGTCATCTATACTATAATTTCCTTTGTTTATGAAGTAGCATCTTAACAGTGCAATTGCATTAATAAATTACAGATCTCTGCAGTACCCTTTGTATAGGTAATCATTAGATGTTGTAAAATATTCCTCTATGTATATATTTTTTTTCTGTCTAAATTTGTAAGTATGTTGTCATAATTTCATTTAACAGCTACAGGAGTTTTGTTTCTGAAGATGCAGGCCCAAATACACTGGTTGCTACAGTTAATGCTGTTGACCCTGATGGAGATGGTGTGAACTATGATATTCTATCTGGGAGTCAAAAAGGAAATTTTGTTATTGACCCAAAGAAAGGTAATACTGTATTAGCTCTTTGCTGCTACAGAGCCATAATGTTGATTCTGATGTGATGCACATTAAGATTGTTTTTTATTAGACAACATTTATAAAAACTGAATAGCATATCCAATTTTTGGAGCTAGTGCTAATCTAATAAAAAAAATGCAGGAGAAATGTGCAAGTGTTCTAGACTCTCTCGTAACATTAAAAAATTGTATCATTTTCCTAAAACCCTTGTATAATTGACTACTCTTATTTGTTTATTGTCTGATTTCAGTCAGTAATTTAATTGAGAGCATTGTTATTGATAATGGGTAACTTAAGAGACGGATCTTTATTCGATACCATCTCTTATGATCAGATCCATTGTTTTTTATATAGATGACTGTGTATAAGTAAACTTAAATGTTTTATCAATTAATTTTTATAGTCTACCAAGTTTAATTCAGAAACATTAACGTTTTTTTTTCAAAACATTTTTTGGCTTTTATTGCTTAATAAGCCAATAAAAGTTTGCAGTGGCTTGCAGCAGTTTAATTTCACAAATGATATCAGAAGAATAGTCTTCACTCCCTTGTCACAGAAATGGCAAGGAGAAGTGGAAGTATGTCAAGAATAAGTGAAGCAGCTAAAACAGTACATCTGTAAGCACATTGAGCGACATTGATGCTGTGATAATACTCTATTGTAATGACAGTTGCTGTTACCCCTGATGAATAAGTGAGGTGACTGATGGATGATGAAGTGGATGAATGACAGCTTCTTTCTACATGGTCTCAGATAGCTGCAGTCTGGTTTGCTTTGGTAACAAATTTTTCATACGTCTTTCTCTGAGAGTCACATCTAGCAGGGTGTATCATTTGGGTGACTTGGAAGAGTAGCAAAATGCACATTTCTGAGGGTATGTCTAAACAGCCTAATGTTGTGGTGATTGTGTTGCAGGAAGGAAAACTTTTACTAATTTCAGTTGAGCTAGCATGAATGACTGCAGCACAAAGGAGACAAGACTTAATTGCAATAATAAAGGAATGTACCCAGGCTCCCTGGTAGGGCTGAAACAGATTAAACAGAAGTTTGCCACAATGTTTCTGGATTTTTTTTTTGTTTTGTTAACTTCTGCAGCAGATACAGTAAAGATAATGTGCAGGTCAGCTGAGCTGTAGCTGTTGTCTCTTTCAGCTGTGTAGGCATACGTGCAGACCTGTTGTTTTGCTGTCTTCATTTTACTATCAGACTGCAGTAAAAAATACCATAGTAATTAAAATGTATCAGTCTTGTGAATAATTAGAAAGGTTGGAAGAATAACAGGAATTGGGTAATACACTAAAAAATAAAAAAGCTGCAACCTGTTGTTTTTCAGGGCTAGTTAGACTTCGTTCAAGTCCATTTCCAAAGTTGCATGGGACAGAGTACATACTTAATGTCACAGCTACTGATGCCTCTGGAGGGACCTGTTTTCTTACAAGTACTGCTCAGGTTATTGTGAAAATCGATGATGTCAGCAACAACAAACCTGTCTTTCACAAGGTGAATAAATGAGGCTACATGATATACATTAGACTGTGTGGTGAATGTTTAAGACTGTTGCCACTGCAAGTGGTGCAGCAGATAAATTATTCAAGACGTGATCCACTTTATTTTTCTCCTCTTGATGCCACTGTCTTCTCCGTCTTTCCCGTCCCTCTCCTGAGCTTTATATGGTTTGTTCTTTTGTGGCAGAGCAGCTTCTGTAAGCAGACTTTTTCCTGAACCCCACCTCATCTGTTGTTTTAGAAAAGATTAGGTTGGGTGAATAACTTTTGGTGTTTCAGTATGACACATGAAGGATCAATAGGTGTATCTATCCAGTGGACTTGTTCCAAAGTGTTCCAAAACACCTCCCTAAATTTCTTTCTTCTTGTGATGATTATAAGTCTGGAATTGATGAAAGAAAAGATGGAAGGTATTTTAGCTTGAATTGTAAAGTACTGTAAAAATAAATGCTTGAATGTGTTTTCAGAATGTTCACTAGTATTTAACATTCCATTGTCTAAAAATTTCAGGTTTGATGCTAATGGCTAGTATGTTGATGAATAACGTTCCACGTTTTAAAAAGTCCGTGATGGCTCAATTCAGTCTTGCAAATTATCATTAATCTGTTCTTGACAAACTTACTTTGCATAGAAAGCTGATTTTGACCAGAGCAATTCTATGATTTGGGCAAATGTATACTCTCTTTTTTGCTAACATAGAAGTATATTTGCATTCGGAAGTGTATGCAACTGTAACTTTTTGTCCAAATATTTTAATCAGTTGGAGTTGCATAGTATTCGTATAACCACAAAATAGCAAGTAAAGTGCTTAAGTTAATCATGATACAGATAAAAACGTCAGCATATCTGAATGGTAGTGTGGCTAAATAGTGTTTTGTTTTGTTTTTTTTTCCTCTCTAATGTATTATTAAATCATATGGCAAGTTACATGCTTGATTGTTTTTGTTTTTGTTTTTGTTTGTATCCCCTCTCAGTGTCAGTATTATCGGGAACATGCTTCCGTATTGGAAAACCAACTTTCAGGGACAGTTGTACTGCAAGTTGAAGCCACTGATACTGATGAAGGAGCCAATGGTATAGTGAAATATGGCTTGATGCACAGAGATGGTATCCTACCAGCATTTAGTATTCATCCTGACACAGGTAAACTGAATATCATAACTGATACTGGCACATAGAAACCACTTCATTAGGCTGATGGAAAACAAGCTTAAATAAGATCGGACTTTGTGCTTTGCATTGAGGTTTTTTCATAGCAGACAAAATGTAAGGTGTTTTAACTGCGTAAACATTCTGCTTTTAATTTCATACATGTCCAGTAGAACTAGAACTAGATTTGATATTTTCCCTGAAACGTGGAAATTCTGCAGTGTGAAATAACTCCTGTGTCTTTGTAAGTAGATTTAAAAAATACATATTTTAGGTGCACATTATCTGGTAGCATTGTTAATGGCATATAAATGACTTATCCAAATGACAGAGTAGTCTTACAAATGACCAAGAGACTAAAATTTTTGGAAGGGCAAAACTAAATGCAGGCAGAATTTTTAGAGGATAAAAGACATGAAACTTGGTCTCTTAAAGTTAGTTTGGTATTACCTTTCTGAACTAAAATCAATTGTATATAGATATAAGTGTTTATGAAGTTTGTGTCTGCCTGAGCAGTACAGTTTAAGTTCTTGAAATTGTTAAATCTTATGACTGAAGTCTTGAACCTAAAATTTGCATTATAGGTATATTCAGCCTATTGACTTGTATCTCAATGTATTGACAATCAAATAAACGTCTACATACAGTATTGTCAAATGCGTAGTATTTTAATTCTGGTATTTAATTTGTTTTCAGGAGTTCTGACAACTATACAGGTATTTGATCGAGAAAAACAGAGGGAATATTCTATCATTCTGACAGCAACAGACCAGGCAGCAGAACCACTCATTGGAATATGTCAGATAAATGTTATCATTCTGGACCAAAATGGCAATGATCCCAGATTTGAAAACACCCACTATGAATGTAATTGAGAGTCATTGGATAGAGTTTCAGTGCCTTGAGTGTGAGCTTACCTGATGTCTAAGATTTTTGGATTTTTGTCTTTCGTAGCAGTAAATCCTGTGACTAATTGGGTGATTGAAGCCAGAGATGCACTTCTGGCTGCAGAGATTTCAGAATTGCATGTATAATATTCATTAAAAACCTGGTATTTCTCGGTTAGTTATAATATACAAATCCAAGAAAGTAGTTTCTGATTTTATGCAATAAGCTAAAATTCCATTTGCTTATATTTCATACAAAGCAATTAGTCCTTTAGTTAAAAAAAAAAAAAAAGCAAAACCAGAAAACCTGAAAAAGTATTAGATTGAATAAGAATTCCAGTTTATGAATGTGATAATACAAATTTCAAATATGATCCATAACTATGGAATCATAACAGCTCTTGAAAACATTGTTTGATTTTATGGGCATTGTTCCAAGGGGAATAAAGTGATATCTTCCATACATTTTTACTGTAGTATTTCTTCATATTTCTTAGTAAGGTGTTCATGGTACTTTAGTGAATTAATGATCAGTTTGAAATAACCTTTCCTTACATGAGATTTCCTAAGAGAAGACACAAGAGTTGGGACCAGCTTTCTTCATGTTGCAGCCCATGATGATGACTACGGCTCAAATGCTGTCATTACATACTCCATAGCGAATGAAGAACCAGATTATTTACAAATTAACCCTGCTACAGGCTGGATGTTTGTCAACCAACCCATATCTCAGGTATGGTGCTTATTTTCCTTTTGAAGTGGTCATCTCAATATATCATAGGAGGGATGGAAGTCATGACATTGTTCTCATTGCCACGTTACCCCTTCACTTTAAAGGATTAATATGTTCTGTTTAAACTATACCTGAGTCTCAGGCTTTTAGCTGATGAGCTCCTTGACTGTGAATTGCATGCAAGCAAGCCCTGATTTCAGTTTGAAAGTAGCTTGAAAGTATTGAATCTAAGAACACTACAGACCTAGTAACAAAAACGGTTGATAGGTGAACTTAAGAACTCAGGGATTTGACAAAGATTTTGTTGTTGTTGATAGTTTATTTTAAATTTAGGATGTGTTAAATTTGCTAATTTTTTTTGAGACAAATACCAGTGTTTACCAACAATCATGAATAAAGAAAAGAGCAGATTATTCAGCAACCTTGCACCTACTTCATATTCTGAGTTGAGTCTTCTCCACTTATGGATGTTTTCCTTTCATGCAGATTTTCTTAAGTATGCCTTTAACTCATGTTTTCATTATTTTGCTAAAAAATTCATCTGAGCCCTGATCAAAACCCTCTGTAATGAACCCTCTTTTGCTCTTCAGAGATCATCTATAATTCAAGAGATTATTGCTACAGATGGAGGTAATAGGAGCAGTAAAGTTGAACTTGTGGTAACTATTACCAGTGCAAAAAAACAGCCTCCACAGTGGGAAAGGGACAGCTATGAAGTTGTTATTCCAGAGAATACTACACGGGATACGTCAGTTTTGGTAAGTTTAGCACAGACTTGATTATTTTTGTGGCTCTAGAGTATCTGAATGTGCTTATTTGCTTAAATATAGTGAGCTGTATAATTTTGTGTATTGCAGTGGCCGATGATTTGCTATTAGTTTTATTTCAAAAATGCTAACAATAACCAGCATTTTTGCTTTAATTTATGTGAGTGCAACCACTATTTAATTTCCTTGCCATTTGGATATTCAAATTTTTTGAATGCTGCCATCTTACGTGAGGTGATTATTGGACTTAAAATACTTAGACTTGATTGGTTTGGCTCAGAACAAGTAAACAGAACAGCTTTACAAAGTAACTCCAAAATAAATGTTTGTAGGGTAAAACAGTGAGTAATCAACCCTGTAGTAACTGTTAAACTTTGGCTACAGCTGTTTGTGGCCTGGGGATGTATCGAGTAGGGTTAAGATTTGATAGCCAGAAATACTTGTCCTAGTGTTTTCAGTTGAGAGCTGGAGATCTGAAAGAGTTGGTACACTGAAACTTTTAGAAACATTGCTGTACTTAGAAACCTGTTAATTACACAAACTCTTTGAACTGTGCAGGCAATCAAAGCAACTTCTCCCCTTGGCGATCCCCGTGTGACTTACAACCTAGAAGAGGTACTTGTTCCGGAAACCAACATGCCAGTTCGTTTCTACTTGACTCCAAACAGAGATGATGGTTCTGCTTCAATCCTGATAGCTGAGCCACTGGATTATGAAACTACAAAGAGCTTTCTGCTGAGAGTTCGAGCACAGAATGTTGCTGCAGTTCCCTTGGCAGCATTCACTATGGTCTATATTAATGTAACAGGTGTGTAAGCTGTTCAGTGATCATATAACCATAGTGCATATTTTTTATTCTTATTATTTCTGTTTTATACTTGTTTATGTGCTCTGATGTTTTAGATGTCAATGACAATGTCCCATTCTTCACTTCATCTGTTTATGAAGCCTCAGTGGCAGAGGGAGCTGATGTTGGGACATTTGTCATTAAGGTCTCTGCCACCGACCTTGACCTTGGTCAGAATGGTGAGGTAAGCAAGTGTGGACCTACATCTTCCGTACAATGGAATAACTTCTGTATAAATAATGACTAGATAGACTAGGAGTCTTCAGCGTAGAAAAGGGATGGCTACTAGGAAAACATGAGGTGTAATAAAGTAGTTAATTACAGATTTCTCTGCCCTGTCACTTGAAAAATGCAACTGAAAGTAGTAGGTATGAGATAGAAAACAGGAAGAAATATTTACAGATGGGCAAAGTAGAAGGAAGTTAAATGACTTAAAACTAGAGACTGCATTTTTACCTAGTTTTCTTCGATCTCGTCAAATTCTCAACCATGACACTGTTCTTCTCTTTAAGTACTACTTTAGTTATGAGGTATCTAATGAAAGAAAAGTACAGATTAACATCTTGTTTTTAATCCTTTAGATAATTTATTCTCTGTCACATGACTGCAGCAGAGACTACACGTTTTCACTTGGACTCGCAGACAGGTTCAATATATACTACCTCAGTGTTTGATAGAGAGAAGAAGAGGTCCTATCTCTTAGAAGTCAAGTCAGTAGATGGCTCTGAGTCAGCTCGACCTGGAAAACATGGGAGGCCAAACTCTGGTAAGAAACAGATACCTGTGACAAGCATGATTTTACCTGGGTTGGTATCTGAAAACAGCAGCTCTGAAATGCAAAAATAATTTTTTTTTCAATTGTACTTGTAAAAGTGTGTGTTTGTTTAAAAATTTTTTGACTGCAACAGTTGTGTCAGAGCTGGGAGAGATGTTTTTTATGACGATCAGGCAAGTTTTTTGTTCTGAAATAGAAAGAAAACTGGAGAGTCATAGTCAGAGTTTAGAGAGCGTTTCCTACCTGGCAAAGATGCACCCATTATCCTTAGAATACAGACCTTGTTTAGGTAGTGGAGGAGTTTCTCAAAGCACTACATATGCTACTGTATTAATTCAAGAGTAATTATGAAGTATGAAAGTTCAAGACAGAAAATCCTATTCTCAATTGACAGTTGTGCTTAAATAAAAAAGTTTGGCTTTTGTGGTTTCAGGACAAGGAGTTACGACTTAAAACTATACAATTGCCATATTAGGCATCAATTATTCACATACTATCTGCTTAAACAAATTGGATGTGACATTTGTTTGATACCCAAATGCTTTTGAGTAATGTTGGTATATATATTGTCCACAACCCTAAGGGTTTGTTCCTGTACTGTCTCCATACTCGTCTTCACTTAATGTGCAGCTAGACAGTTTAAGGAATTGTAGCTGACAGAAGTGGCACAGATGAGTATTTTAATCTCTTGTTTCTTGTCTCTCTAGACATGGCCTACGTGCATGTTTTTATCACCCATGTGAATGATAACAAGCCTGTCTTCTCTCAGAGTGTCTATGAGGTAAACGTGGATGAAGATCAGGATGTGGGCTCACCTCTCATTACAGTCAGTGCTAAGGATGAAGATGAAGGTAAAGTAGTGGAATTTCACATACCTGTGTTTAAAATATTAATGAGTTAATTTCAGTACCCCAAGATGTATTTGGTGGGGTTGGGAAGGAAAATGTCTTCTTGTCTCTAGATTTTAAAACTAAATTTAAAATTTAAAACTAAATTTAAAAAGTGTGAACTGATCGTGCATTCACGCATGAATGTTAGTTGATAATGGAGCAGTGACACGTAAGTGAAAGGACTTACATGAAGCAATGTGGGATGATGGGAAATAATTTATGTGCCAGCAAGTACAAATTTATTTTAGATCATATCTTTTTTTTCTTTTTTCTTTTTTTTTTTTTTCACAAATAAGCACCAATAAAAATGTCCTGGTTAACTAGAATGTATCAGACTTGTACTCAATGAGATTTGTTTACTTTGTCTGCAGACTGTGTAGTTGTAAGATTCTTTATTTTTTTGGTACCTGTTGTCATATTGGAAATGAGACTTTCTAAGGACATATGTTGAGTCTTAGATGTGTTAATTTACAGATCTGTCAGGAATTCAGCAGTAAGTCATGTAAAAACAAGTACGTAACCAGTGCTCATAAATTAGAGAGGAAAAAGTGCAGGCTTCTGTCTTTTGTCCATGGTGGACTACTAATCTGACTTTGCTATATGGTGAAACCATATGTGTTGTTGCACAGGTCCCAGAGGATTTTTCTGTCAGCATGTCTGTAAAGTGAAAGTACATCCTGGATACATTTGATTCCTCCTCCATTCAAGGAGATTGAGGCAGTTGTGGCTAAGCTATATTGAAGGTTTTACCTACACCAGGAACTCTTAGTTTATTACTTATGCTGCCTGCAAATCTACTCTATAACGTTGGATCAGGGTACTGAAGTTACAGAGATATGAGCCTTCATTTCTGTCCTCTTAATAATGTAAATGATTAAAGGTGTAGCTATGAAAGAAGGGGAGAAGAATGGTAACTTCAAGGTAGAGCTTTCAGAATGAAAGGCTCTACATCTTTACTTGGTCTGAAACCATTGGCAAATTGGGATTGCCTCTGAAATTTTGTGAACTTCTGTTCACTATTAAGCCAGAGGAGAAAGTCATAATTATCCTCTTTGGTAAAATCTATGCATAAATAAATGAATGGTTCTATTTTATGAAGTATTTTTTGATAACTCATTCTTACATGCTGGGTGTTAGCAAATACAAATTTGTCTTTTTGGTCCCATAGTCTTGGCCAGTCATACTGATTATTGAGTGAATTGAAGGGATCATAAGTAAAAGCAGAATTAATACTTCATTGCAAAGATACATTTCATAACTAGACACAAGTTGTAATTGGGCATAGCAAAACTGAAAATACTAATCAGTAATCTAACATAGTTGCAGATTTTAACAGACTAACAAACTGTAATACCAAAAATCAGTTATGATTTGTACTTCATCGTAACATCCCATGTTTTCGTGTACTTACAGAAATTATGTGTTTTCTGACACTGTTGGTAATTGACAGGAACAAATGCTAAGTTACGTTATCAGATCACTGCTGGAAACACAGGAGGAGAGCTTAATGTAGAAGCAGAAACAGGAACTATTTTTGTTGCCCAGCCACTGGATTATGAAGAAACAAAAATACATGAGATACACTTGTTGGCTTCTGATGGGAAATGGGAAGATTATGCAGTTATCATCATCAATGTCATGAATAAAAATGATGAGTCTCCAGTTTTCTCTATCAATGAATACTATGGAAGTATAATTGAGGAACTGGATGGGTTATCAGTCTTTGTACTTCAGGTAGTGTACTTTCATGCACATTCAGAGATTATAATATTTTAATGAAAAAGCACAGATTACTCTGGTACAATTACATGAATAATAATCCAGCACAGATATATTATTGTAATTTAATTTTACTGAGTACTTTTTGTCAGTTGGAGAAATTGACTTTTAAGGAAGCATAATTGTGAAGATATTAAGCAGGATAAGCAGAGTGGATCATCTGTGATCCTAAAATGCAGATCATTAACATTTTAAAGTAGCTATCAGAATAGTATAGTTAAATTAATTCTATAAATAGAAAAAATATAAAAGATGATTGTAGTAGTATAATGTACTACATTGTTATTGTAGTGCAAAACGTAGTTATCTACTCCAAATTGTTGCTCAGCCACCTCTTATTTGCCATTCATCTAACATGCACGTATTAGTAACATGCCATATACTTTTGCTTTGACTCTGCTAGACTACAGGAGCATATAGTATATAATGCAATCACTTTATAATTACTGTATCTTTTTTTCCAACACTTTTGCAGGTTATGGCAAATGATCCTGATAGCAATGTGGATGAAGGAGATTTGAGATACTCATTGCATGGGCGTGGTGCAGCTGATACTTTCACAATAGATGAGAACACTGGAAGCATTTATGCACACAGGATGCTGGATCGGGAAGAAAGAGCACTGTGGAGATTTGTTGTATTGGCTACTGATGAAGGTGGAGATGGACTTATGGGATTTGCTGATGTGATTATTAATGTGTGGGATATAAATGACAATGTACCTTTCTTCACGTGCATGCCTGATGATTGCAATGGAAGTGTCTTTGAAAATTCTCCTGCAGATACATTAGTCATGGCAATGAGTGCAGTTGACTGTGATGATCCAAATGTAGGTCTTAATGCTGTTCTGACTTACAGAATTACAGGGAATGTAAAAAATGAGTTTGGTACTGACATGTTTAGTATCAATCCCAATATTGGTACAATCCATGTAGTGGGGGGAGTGCTTGATAGAGAAAGGACTGCAAATTATTTTCTTACTGTTGAAGCAAGAGATGGGGGAGGGCTAACAGGAACTGGCACTGCCACTATCTGGATTGCAGATGTCAATGACCATGTACCTAGATTCACAAAATGTTGTGGCAGGCAACAATTCCTGAAAACAGTGCCATCGACTCAGAAGTTCTGCAAGTGTCTGCTGCAGATGCAGATGCTGGGGAAAACGCTCGCTTAACATTCAGTATCATCGGGGGAGACCCGGATCAGAAGCTTTTTATTGAGAATGACAAAGAATGGCAATGTGCCACTGTCCGACTGAAAAAAAAATTGGATTTTGAGAAAGCACATGAAAGGCAGTTTAATCTTACTATTAAAGTGGAAGATCTTGATTTTTCTAGTACTGCTGTTTGCCTGATTGAAGTTGAAGACTCTAATGACCACAGCCCAGTTTTCCCTTTTCAATTTATTCAGGCAAAACCTTTTTTTGAAAATATGCCTGCAGGTACTACAGTAACCACAGTGAGAGCTACAGACAAAGATTCTGGTTTGAATGGGAACATTATATATTCTGTAAAGTCAAATTCAGATCCTTTGAGACAGTTTGCAGTTGACAAACATGGTCATGTGATTGTGGCAAATAAACTAGATCGTGAGGTCATTCAGAAATACAGTTTAATTGTGCAAGCTTCAGATCAAGGGATGCCCGCCCAAACTGGAAGTGTTACAGTTTTGATTAACTTGCTTGATGTTAATGACAATGGACCAGAGTTTGAGGCACCATACCTGCCTGTCGTTTGGGAAAATGCATTGAGGCCTGAAACAGTGCATATGAACCATACCTCAAAGCTGCTTTATGCATTTGATCCAGACAGTGAGGAAAATGGGCCACCTTTTACATTTTCGTTGCCACCAGATTACCAGAATTCTTTGGATTTTTCTCTTACTGACAACAGAAATAACACGGCAACCATAACTGCTTTGAAGTCCTTTGACAGAGAAAAGCAGAAGGTGTTTCATCTGCCAATAGTTATAGCGGATAGTGGGATTCCAGCTATGAGCTCTACAAACACCCTAACTATAACAATTGGTGATGAAAATGACAACTGCCATGAATCTGGCCACAAGGAAATATATGTGTACAGTAACAAAGGTAAGTACTGTCTGGACATTACATCACGTGCATTAATATAACCATTTTACGGTTCTAGCAGTTCTAAATTCTATTTTTTTATGGCTTACGTATTTTTAAACTAAAGCTCCAATTCTGTAAACTACTAAATAAATCAGAGTGAGTAGAGTATATGTTCCAAAGTTCAAACCCTGATGTGTAAAGATAATCTACCAAGAGACTGTTAGCTATCAACAAATACATACTGCATGTACAGAAAATGCAGTATTTTTATAAACCAATAAAAACTGTTTTCCATTCATTAATTTTTGCCTCTCCAGAGGAAAACTTTTATGCGTACACAGGATTCAAAAAGTATCTGACATAGAGTGATCTGGAGATGAGAATGGTGGAACTGAAGCAATTTTGAGAAATAGCAGAGATTCATAGTTGAGTCAGAAATCGTAGACCTACAATGCCACAGCTACTGTGGGGATGAGCAAGATATAAATCTTGAGGAGGGAGGTTTTAGCTGGCAAGAAAGGATCTGAGAGAAAGCTGGGAGTTGTGCTTTAACCCGGCTGGCAGCTAAACACCACACAGCCGTTCGCTCACCCTCCCCCCTCCCTCTCTGGGATGGGGGAGAGAAACGGGAAAGTGAAGCCGGTGAGTTGAGATAAAGACAGTTTATTAAGACAGGAATATAATAATAACAATAATAATAATAATAGTGATAATGATAATAGTATTAATAATAATAATGTGTAAGAAAACAAGTGATGCACAATGCAATTGCTCACCACCCGCTGACCGATGCCCAGCCTATCCCTGAGCAGCCGGCCCCCCACCCCGGCCAGCCACCCCTATATATTGTTTAGCATGACGCCAGATGGTATGGAATACCCCTTTGGCCACTTTGGGTCAGCTGTCCTGGGTCTGTCCCCTCCCAGCTCCTGCTGCACCCGTAGCCTGCTCGCTGGCAGGACAGAGCAAGAAGCCGAAAAGTCCTTGGCCTGGTGTAAACACTGCTCTGCAACAATTAAAACATCAGCATGTTATCAGCGCTCTTCTCATCCTAATCCAAAACATAGCACCCTACCAGCTACTATGAGGAAAAATTAACTCTGTCCTAACTGGAACCAGGACAGATATCCACCCCTTATTCCATACCATTTATGTCATGCTCAGGTTACACTCTTTTCAATACCTTGTAATTAATCACCATTTTCATCTATGATATATAGCAATCATGGTAGTGATGACATACAGTATTATATAATAATTAACATACTACAATTCAACTCATGGGCTATTCTCACCCAGTATCAAATCCCCTTGAGGTACACACCGGACCTCCCCATTCTTTTGCATTACCCACCAAGTGCATCCAGGTCCCTGAGCAAAAGCAATTCCACGAATGGGTTTGCCTTTTCCTGAGGCAGGAGTAGCCCAGACTGTTTTACCCAGCATGTTTCTTACGTGCACTACAGGAACTTTATCCCCTTCTACAGTGCGTAACAGGTTTGATTGGGCAGGTCCAGCTCGGTTGGCAGATCCCCTAGTATTGACTAACCAGGTGGCCTTTGCCAAATGTGTATCCCAATTTTTGAATGTCCCAGCACCCATTGCTTTCAGTGTAGTCTTCAACAGTCCATTGTATCGTTCAACTTTTCCAGAGGCTGGTGCATGATAGGGGATGTGATACACCCACTCAATACCATGTTCTTTGGCCCAAGTGTCTATAAGGTTGTTTCGGAAATGAGTCCCGTTGTCTGACTCAATTCTCTCTGGGGTGCCATGTCGCCATAGGACTTGCTTTTCAAGGCCCAGGATAGTGTTCCGGGCAGTGGCATGGGGCACAGGATATGTTTCCAGCCATCCAGTGGTTGCTTCCACCATTGTAAGTACGTGGCGCTTGCCGTTGCGGGTTTGAGGGAGTGTGATGTAATCAAATTGCCAGGCCTCTCCATATTTATATTTCAGCCATCGTCCTCCATACCAAAGAGGTTTTGACCGTTTAGCTTGCTTGATTGCAGCACATGTTTCACAATCATGAATAACCTGTGCTATAGTGTCCATGGTCAGGTCCACCCCTCGATCACGAGCCCATCTGTATGTTGCATCTCTGCCTTGATGGCCTGAGGTGTCATGGGCCCATCGGGCTATAAATAATTCACCTTTATGTTGCCAGTCCAGGTCCACCTGAGCCACTTCAATCTTAGCAGCCTGATCCACCTGCTGGTTGTTTTGATGTTCTTCAGTAGCCCGATTCTTGGGCACATGAGCATCTACATGGCGTACCTTTACAACCAGGTTCTCTACCCGGGCAGCAATATCTTGCCACAATGCCGCAGCCCAGATCGGCTTGCCCCTGCGCTGCCAGTTGTTCTGCTTCCATTGCTGTAACCACCCCCACAGGGCATTTGCTACCATCCATGAATCAGTATAGAGATAGAGAACTGGCCACTTTTCTCATTCAGCAATATCTAAAGCCAGCTGAATGGCTTTCACTTCTGCAAACTGACTTGATTCACCTTCTCTCTCAGCAGCTTCTGCAACTCGTCGTGTAGGACTCCATACAGCAGCTTTCCATCTCCGATGCTTTCCCACAATACGACAGGACCCATCAGTGAACAGGGCATATTTCTTCTCATTTTCTGGTAGCTTGTTGTACAGTGGGGCTTCTTCAGCACGGACCACCTCCTCCTCTGATGATATCCCAAAGTATTTGCCTTCTGGCCAGTCCATAATCACCTCCAAGATTCCTGGGCGACTGGGGTTTCTTATTCGAGCCCGCTGAGTAATCAGTGCAACCCACTTGCTCCATGTAGCATCAGTTGCATGATGTGTAGAGGGGACCCTTCCTTTGAACATCCAGCCTAGTACTGGCAGTCGGGGTGCCAGGAGGAGCTGCGCTTCAGTACCGACCACTTCCAAAGCAGATCGAACTCCTTCATATGCTGCCAATATCTCCTTTTCAGTTGGAGTATAGCGGGCCTCAGATCCTCTGTATCCCCGACTCCAAAACCCCAGGAGTCGACCTCGAGTTTCCCCAGGTTCTTTCTGCCAGAGGCTCCAGGTGGGACCTTTCTCCCCGGCTGCGGTGTAGAGCACATTCTTTACATCTGGTCCTGTTCGGACTGGCCCGAGGGCTACTGCATGAACTATTTCCTGCTTAATTTGTTCAAAGGCTTGTCGTTGCTCAGGGCCCCATTCAAAAGCATTCTTCTTACGGGTTACTTGGTAGAGCGGGTTTACAATCAGACTGTAATTTGGAATATGCATTCTCCAAAACCCCATGACACCTAGGAAAGTTTGTGTTTCTTTTTTGCTAGTTGGTGGAGACATAGCTGTTATTTTGTTGATCACATCCATTGGGATTTGACGACGTCCATCTTGCCATTTTATTCCTAAAAACTGGATCTCTCGTGCAGGTCCTTTAACTTTATTCTGTTTTATGGCAAAACCAGCCTTCAGAAGGATTTGGACTATTTTCTTCCCTTTCTCGAAAACTTCTTCTGCAGTGTCACCCCACACAATGATGTCATCGATGTACTGCAGGTGTTCAGGAGCTTCCCCCTGCTCCAGCGCAGACTGGATCAGTCCATGGCAAATGGTAGGGCTGTGTTTCCACCCCTGGGGCAGCCGATTCCAAGTATATTGGACTCCCCTCCAAGTGAAAGCAAACTGTGGCCTGCACTGTGCTGCTAGAGGGATGCAGAAAAATGCATTAGCAATATCAATTGTGGCATACCACTTGGCTGCCTTTGATTCCAGTTCATACTGGAGTTCTAGCATGTCTGGCACTGCAGCACTCAGTGGTGGCGTGACTTCGTTCAGGCCACGATAGTCCACTGTTAGTCTCCACTCACCATTAGACTTTCGCACTGGCCATATGGGACTATTAAAAGGTGAATGAGTCTTGCTGATCACTCCTTGGCTCTCCAGTTGACGAATTAGCTTATGGATGGGAATCAGGGAGTCTCGGTTGGTGCGATATTGCCGCCGGTGCACAGTTGTGGTAGCGATCGGCACTTGCTGTTCTTCAACCCTCAGCAACCCCACAACAGAAGGGTCCTCTGAGAGACCAGGCAGGGTAGACAACTGTTTAATGTCCTCTGTCTCCAAGGCAGCTATGCCAAAAGCCCAGCGGAACCCTTTTGGGTCCTTGAAATATCCTCTTCTAAGATAGTCTATGCCAAGGATGCACGGCGCATCTGGGCCAGTCACAATACGGTGCTTTTGCCACTCATTGCCGGTTAGACTCACTTCAGCCTCCAATACAGTTAACTGCTGGGATCCCCCCTCACACCATAAATACAGATGGGCTCTGGCCCTGTATAGCTTGATGGCATTAGAGTACATTGTGCACCGGTGTCTACTAAAGCCTTATACTTCTGTGCGTCTGACGTGCCAGGCCATCGAATCCACACAGTCCAATAAACTTGAATGTCCCTTTCCTCCCCCTGGCTGGAGGCAGGGCCCCTCTAGTCCTGGTCAGAATCTTCGTTTCAGTGTTTAAAGGACTGCCTGCTGGAAGTTGGAGCAGCAAACTTTTCAGAGAACCCCTTTTTCCCAATTGTTTTCTTTTGCAATTCACGTACCCGTGCCTCTAGGGTCGCAGTAGATTTTCCATCCCATTTTCTCATGTCCTCTCCATGGTCACGTAGGTAAAACCACAGGGTGGCGTGGTGTGTGTGCCCACCATATTGTCTTCCTTGCATAGATGAACATTTACCCCTAATACCTGAGACACTGGTTTGTACAGGTGGGGAGGAAAATAATCTCTCTTCAAGTTGGTGGATCTTTTCAGAAAGTTTCTCCAAAGTATTCTCTTTTAGCTGGTGGACACTGGTTCGTTCAGGTGGAGGGGAAGATAATCTCTCTTCAAGTTGGTGGATCTTTTCAGAAAGTTTCTCCAAAGCATTCTCTTTTAGCTGGTGGACACTGGTTCGTTCAGGTGAAGGGGAAGATAATCTTTCTTCAAGTTGGTGGATCTTTTCAGAAAGTTTCTCCAAAGCATTCTCTTTTAGCTGGTGGACACTGGTTCGTTCAGGTGGAGGGGAAGATAAATTCTCTTTAAGTTGGTGGACCTCTTCAGAGAGTTTCTCCACAGCCGAGACACAGGCCTGTAGGGAAGAGGAGAGATTTCCTTCGTACCGCCGGAATATTTTAGTCACTTCATTCACTGGGGGATTCTCCTCCTCTTTCCAGGTTAGTATTGCCAATGAGCTGGCATATGATGATGGTGCACTCCGTACAAACTTCCGCCACATGGGTGGTGTACACCGGCCTGCATCTGGATCTGTGGATGTTTGTGCGTCGTCTAAGTCCTTATAAATGACTTCCCGTACGGCCAATTCCCTCAGGTACTGAATTCCCTTCTCCATGGTGGTCCATTTGCCTGGTAGACATACAAGTTCTTCCTTGAAGGGATACCTTTCCTGCACAGCTGACAGGAGACGCCTCCAGAGGCTGCGAGATCGTGCTCCATCTCCAATTGCTTTGTCAATGCATGCGTCCCTAGCAAGGGATCCCAGCCGCCTGGCTTCCTTGCCCTCTAATTCCACATAATTGGCTCCAATGTCCCAGCACCGGAGCAGCCAGGTGACAAGCTGCTCACCTATACAGCGACCAAAATCTTTTCGCACATCTCGTAGCTCACGCTGGTATAGAGTCCGGGTAGTTACTGTTGATTTTTCGACATCCCCATCCTCATCTTCAGTCTCCTGCACCTTTGATGGCCCAGCCTCGTCTTCACTATGCCCAGACTTAGCAGAAGACTGTCTGCGTTCTAAACGACCTGAGCCTCTATACCATTTCTTCACCTTGTCTACAGGGTCAACTTGCACTGCTACAGCTCGTTTCTCTGACCCAGACACAGGGTCTGCCACAGGGGTTGGAATACCCTCTGCGGGGTCAACTTGCACTGCTACAGCTCGTTTCTCTGACCCAGACACAGGAGTGGGAGCGGCTGCAGGAGCTGGAGCTGCTGCAGGGGCTGGAGTGGCTGCGGGAGCTGGAGCTGGAGCGGCTGCAGGAGCTGGAGCGGCTGCAGGAGCTGTCGCTAGGTTGATAGTAGCATCAATTGCAGCTCGATAGGCACAAGCCAGACCCCAGCACGCTACAGTGATTTGTGTCACTTTGGAACTGCCAGAGTCATGACACCTTTTTTCAAGCATTCTGCCAGCTTTTTAGGATTTTGCAGTTGTTCAGGGGTGAATGTCCAAAACACTGGAGGTGACCACTGCTCTAGAAACCTGCCCATATCCTCCCACACTCCCTGCCACTCGCAACTATCCCGCCTCAAGACAGATCTCCGGATGAGATTCCTAAGTAGTTGTTTAACCCTCCACAAAATCTGAAGCGCATTCAGGAGACATAACAACAAGAGCAGGCTGGTCTGAGTATCCCAAGGATATTCAACATCTCGGAGAACCACCGTAACTAGCTCGGGGGATAAGAGGGTGGTGAAGGAGAAAGGGAGAGTGAACAGGTAGGGAAACATGTCTTCCCCTGTCCCCTTCACAGATTGGCTCCCTAACGAAAACAGGCAATTGGTGTAATTGCTAATAGTTTCCGAGATATGGGTTCCAAAGTATAGAGTCGACGTCAGTGCTGAGTACAAATACCAGATTAGAGTCATGACCAGATATTTAATCATTTCATAAGCCACTGTTACACCGCACAGTACCATAACAATCTTAAACCAGGGCCCAGAAAGGATAAACAGTGCAACAGGGAGCACATATAGAAAGTAACGCGCTATAAAACTCAATTTGGAAAACAGGCACAGCAGACTGGAGATTAAGGCAATCAACATCGTGACTAGCAACTATTAAGCAGGTCCAATACTTATACCAATTTTAGTTTAACACACTCTGGTCAAATTTGTCGATATCTCAACCCTTCGTGCCCCACGTTGGGTGCCAAAAGGACTGTTGTGGTTTAACCCGGCCGGCAGCTAAACACCACACAGCCGTTCGCTCACCCTTCCCCCTCCCTCTCTGGGATGGGGGAGAGAAACGGGAAAGTGAAGCCGGTGAGTTGAGATAAAGACAGTTTATTAAGACAGGAATATAATAATAACAATAATAATAATAATAGTGATAATGATAATAGTATTAATAATAATAATGTGTAAGAAACAAGTGATGCACAATGCAATTGCTCACCACCCACTGACCGATGCCCAGCCTATCCCTGAGCAGCCGGCCCCCCACCCCGGCCAGCCACCCCTATATATTGTTTAGCATGACGCCAGATGGTATGGAATACCCCTTTGGCCAGTTTGGGTCAGCTGTCCTGGGTCTGTCCCCTCCCAGCTCCTGCTGCACCCCCAGCCTGCTCGCTGGCAGGACAGAGCGAGAAGCCGAAAAGTCCTTGGCCTGGTGTAAACACTGCTCTGCAACAATTAAAACATCAGCATGTTATCAGCGCTCTTCTCATCCTAATCCAAAACATAGCACCCTACCAGCCACTATGAGGAAAAATTAACTCTGTCCTAACTGGAACCAGGACACTGGGTCAGTGCCTTTTTAGAAAGAAAAAAAAAGTGAAAAATAATCTTTGAGATGCAGTAAGTAACTACTTTCTAGAACATGGAGCCTTTGGACTGACAAATAAAAGATGCTATTCTGGATGTTTTCTTGAGCGGTGCACAGTACCTAGTTCAAGAAATACCAGCAGGAGAGCTGCTCTGTGATAGCAACCACAATACTAAGAGGTTCACTTTGTAGTGGGAAAGAACAGAGCAAATGCATCCATTAAGTGAATGCTTAACATTTTCTCATTGGAGTGGTTTAGCAATGCGTAAGCAGTTGAATAATATTCTCTAAAATTTGTCTTGAATTTCTATCACTGTGTTTGTTTCCTGAAATTATCTGTGTAAAATTTGACCTTAAATAAAACTAGCCCTGGTGGCCTTTATAGGTACGGTTTATTAAGCCTTTTTCCATATACTCTGTTCCAGATAAACTTGGCTATTCTCAGTTATCATTGCAGTGGTAGAATTTCAGATAAGTGTTAGATTAATCTACAGAAGATATTTTTTCAGTGAGTTATTTTTTGCTGAATTCAGAACACCTGAATTAGAAAAAGATGTGATGAGATCCTACCATAGAAGTGAGAGAATGAATTTTCTAGGGTGGTTTGGCTCCACATATGAACCTTAAAAATTTCATATGTTGCTGTAGAGTTCTAAGGTCTCCTTCCCTGGAGTAGTTCCCTATACGATGCTCCTTTTGCTATTTTAGAACTATTTCTCTATTTTTAGTGTGTGTTCCACTTCTGTGATGGCCAACAGAGACCTGAAAAAAGGGCCAAGAACTAGCACAGCTTAGTGGCTTCTTGCCCATTTCCTGGCCATGTCCTTCTCTTCCAGCTGCAGCCCCCAGGATGTTTTCCCTTTGTTGCTGGGTTCCAGCAGTGTGCTGTCTGAAATACCAGAGTAGCAATTGGTTTAACTCTTGATACAGTGATTTATTTATTTATTTATTTTTGTTCAGAGAATTTTATATAGAGTTGCATTCATCTTTGTGTTGGTTTGAATCAGTTTTGGCTTCTATGCCTTCCTGTGACATCCACAGTGTACTCACCTTCCCAGAACTGACAGAAATCAGATGGCAAGCTGTGAATCATGTTAAGAATCTTGGATCATAACCATCACCAAATTGAGCAGCAATCTGAAAATAATAAACTCTGTAATGAATGCTGCGGAATATAAAGTGTACAAAGCAAATATAAAGCAGAATATAAAGTGTATAAAGCAAAAAATTAAATGCAGATTTATTATAATTTATCTCAACAGGAAAATGGTCAACAACAGCGCTTGGGGAAGTGTTTGCACCAGATCAGGATGACTGGGACAATAAAACATTTCTCTTTGAAGGAAAACTGCTCAAGTGAGGATTGTATTTGTGTCAAAATTAATAATACTTATGCTTCTGTAATTATTTTACTCACCATATATTTCTCTATGTTCAGGATGCACACAAGACAACGTTATTGAGTGTATGAAGGAATGTACCTTTGAATGTGCTTTTTCTTGTTTTTAAACTTGAGTAACTAATTACTAAGAACTTTCAATGCATTGTTTTATTTTATTTTATTTTATTTATTTTAGACAATGCAGGGTCACACCATGATATTTATTTTTAAACCTTAATTTATTTAAACATGCACATTCTGTAAGACCCAATCTAACAATAGGCAGAGTTTTTAATGCCTGCCCCTAACTGTTAAAGTTGATGCAATACAAATCACAAATTCAAAAGGGCAGAATATAATAATTTCATCAAAAGTGGAAGTGAATTTGGTGATCTTTGTTGATGAATACATTTAGAATTGCAAGGGAAAGCCATAACTTTTAACTTAGTGGAGTTATTTCTGCTAATTCAAATATCGAATTGGATCCTTAATTCCTACTAACATATTATTTGTCCATATCATAAACTGAGATGGCATATAGCAGAATTATATACTGTCTTATGTACAGAGGATAGATGTGAAAATGATTGTGAATTTTTGTCCCCACTGTGAAGAACAAGAGTTTAAAAGGTGTATCTAGACCAAAGTTAAGGATTGACTTTCTGTCTGTCAGCAGCCACTAGGCCTGTTTCCATTTTAGGAGGTTACTGTTCCACAGTAGTGTTCATGGAATATTTCCATAATTACTGCTTATTGTCCCTTTGAGGTGGCACATAAAAATGAAATCAGAGATTTCATACAGACTTTGCCCTATTCCAAACTGATAAATGGGAATCAGGGATTATTTTGTGTGTTTTTGTCACTTTCTATTTTTGTATAGACCTGTACATGATGGCTATGTTGAACCCTGTGGTTATACTGTCTCCTGCAGACTGGTTGTTTTTATTCAGGATTGGGAAGGCATAGGGGTCTGGGAGTGGAAGAAACATCTATTTATAAGCTCTGCAAACTGTCACTTCTCAGCTGAGTCATTTTTGGTGCTTTGTTGAGGTTGTTCTTGGATTGCCATAAATTTTAATCCTGTAACCTTCATAGCAACATTTAAGGCTTTGTGAGTTATGTTAATGAATAATATAAGTTCTCAGTTTTGATTTATTAAGTTTCCCTAATTGAAAGTTTATGTCTAGATCTTTCAGGTTAAATCAGAGGACTGGTTCTTTGATGATGGTGGATAATGCTCCTGAAGGAATACACAGTTTAAAAGTTAGAGTTTCTGATGGAGTTTGGCCTGATGTTATATCTACAGTACAAATCCATGTCAAAGAGCTGGAAGATGAAGCCATACAAAACTCAGCCACTGTGCGTCTATCAGGTTAGTTTTCGTTCCTGCTGAGAGTTTAGATCAGCTGCTTGTATATTTGAATGATTACATGATGTAGGTATTATTTTATGATTTTGATTTAGATGTCATTATAGGGCACATGCACTTTCCAGTATGTTTTCATATTGCTAAATAAGAAGTTGAGAAATTAACCTCTATTTCATGTTTATTTTTGAATCCCAAACTCAGATGTCACAGCAGAGGAGTTCATATGGAGAGATAAACACAGCAAAAAGAGATATGTCAAGTTCAAGGAATTACTAGCAAAAATGTTATCAGTTCAGCTTAGTGATATCATTGTCTTCAGTTTGATGAACGTTGATGGAAAACAGGCAGATGTACGATTTGCAGTCCTTGATGGCTTAGCATGTTACAGACCTTAGAAACTGCATGCTGAGATGGCAGCGTTTAAAAATGAGGTATGTTCTCTAGGGCTGTTCTGCAGACTTAATATTTGGGTGAATGACATAGATGCAAGTTATGTATCCCAGACCTCACACAAACCTCAGTGGAAGAATATGCAAGACCTACAGATAGGTCTTGCTTCACTAAGGACAAAAAATTTGTCAAACAAGTGCTAAATTCAAGTTGTCTTCATTCTCCTTAATCCCATACATTTTGTTATCATACAGTTGTACTCAGTTTCAATAGATACAATTACTTTTAGTCATAGAAAGATGGCCCTCCATTCCCAATTGTAGTACAGTTGCCTGTGTCTTCTCTAGTCAGTGTCTTATTGTATAATCTATCAGACTTTTGAGTATGATAGTAGAAGAATCATAAAAGACAAAGTGGCACTGTAATACAGAGAATGTCTTGAAACTGACAGCTCTTCGGACATTTTAGATGCTGATGGAAATACCGAATCATGTGCTTGTGGTTAGACACTTACCACAGGCTTGATGTCACCCAGATTGAAATTCTGCTATACAAAGAGATGACAGTCCATAGAAAAAATCCTGCTGGAAGGATCATGCAGGTTAGAAGAACAGTTAAAGTGAGATGGAGAAAACCAATTTTATCATTTTTTTTTAACTCACCAAAGGTTAACTCTTAAATACAATGTGACACCCCTGTCCTTTTTTTTCTATGATAGGAGTAAAACAGTTTTTGAAATGAGATATTTTCTTTCCCTTCCTGATGACACTTAACTCCTACTATTTTACCACATTCTGCATGCCCTCTAAATCAGTTACCCATATGCAGTCTGTATTGGTCCCACTCTTCCATTTTCAGCAGCCTTCCAGATTTTGGCTTTGCTGAAGTCCTGCAGATGCTATTGAGTAGGCAAAAAGCTGCTGCTGCGCACAAAGGCAAGGTGCTGCTGCTCAGTTGACTGGCAGTAACTTGCTCTGGACAAGATGGCACTTCTTGACATTTCATTTGTGGCTACAGGAGCGTATTTGAATTTAATACATGGCATTTATGGTAGATTTTTACTGAAGAGAAAACAGCACTTTCTGTTTGTGTAAATACCATGATTCTTGGAACTAAACAGTATCTTTCTTACCACCTGCCCACGTTTTATAATATCTTAAATAGTGTGGATTGTGAGAATCTACACAATGACCAAGCTGGAAATACACAGAAGCAAATTCTATTCATGAAGCTTCTTCATGAAATGACTTCTTCTTTTGCTTATTTATAGAATTACTGCAATAATACTATGGAAAATTGCATAGATTTCAAATATTCTATGCCATAATAGAGTTGAATTCATCAAAGTGGTAACAAGGGATTGCTTCACATATTTTAATGAAAAAGTCATGCTTGTATTAATTATATATCGTCTTTCAATATTTAATTAATAGCTCTAGTGAGTAATCACCAATAGTCTACAGAAAACTAATCATAACTGAACAATTTCTGCAGTAGTTTTTATATATAAATAGAGAAAATAAGTAATTAGAACTGGAACTATTCATTGAATTGCTAAATATATAATATGTTTGCATTACTTCCTTGGGGTACAGCTTTACAACAACTATTTTCAGCAGCAAAAATAGTCCTCCATAATAGTGCAAAGGAGCTAATGTTGTTTATATATGCTGTTTTTTTTGTGACAGTACTGCATAGCTGTTTGTTTACTCCCTGCTAATGGTGATTGATGTGGGCAGCAGACACCAAAAAGCGATGACAGGATGCATGATGTCATTATAGAGTCTATTTTATGCCTTTGGGGACATGGTTTTCCATAGGTTATGATATTTGAGGGTATATTGACAATTGATTATAAAGGTCAGAGTTCTTAGAGTGGTAAATTGACGTGACAGTACAAGTACAAGTAAAATTTTTAAAAAGAGCTTCAGTGTTTATGCATTTGTTTTGGTCTTTTAAGAACTTACTTTTAAAATATTTGTCATGCATTTTATCCTTTTAAAAAATACTTGTTAAATGTGTAAAGAAAGAGTCTGATCTCATTTTGTTAGTTTTACATTCGTATGTTTCCATTGTCCATGACCATAGTGAGGCCTCTTCTATTCAGGTTTGGGCACTATATGCATGTCATTCAGTGTATTTGAATCTTCAAATACAAATCAAACTTTGAAGCTTTATAGGCAGCTGTGCAAAATCCCAAAACAAGTGAAAGGAACAAACCTGTTATACTATGGAACAAACGTGGTGATACCGTAGTCCTGTGCATAGGCTACTGGCTGAAGTACAAGAGGTGTGAAATAGTCATAGCTCTGTTATTTTCCTAGGGGTTATTGTGAACAACTAGCTTCCCTTGTGCCTTAGTATAGTTTTTTTTTTCTTTTTTTTTTTTCCTGTTTGGATTAGGAGTTGCAAACTGTGAGAACACTATTGCTATGTTACAAAAACTATATATATATATATATATAGTATATATAGTGTATATATATGTGTGTGTACACCCATATATAGTGAGGCTCTTCACTTTATTTGGGCCTTCAGATGCAAGCCCAATTCATGATAAAAATAATGAAATAGCAAAGATTAATGTAGAATAGAACATAGTATCCCATACGCTAGGTTGATTGTGTTTTCTTTGAGACATTTGACATGAAAAGGAAGCTTAAAGGATGTGAATGAATAGGCTGAATCCAAATTGCCACAGACTTGTCAAGTCACTTTCTGTGGACGTTATTATTAAATGCAGCTCAGCATTGCATTTTCCAGTGCCTGCATCCTTATGGGAAAGTTTACTTAAGAAACACTGGGTATGAATTACTAGTGCGATCAGAGTGCAAGAAGTGTGACATAGACCACACAGCTTTGGTCCTGAGCAAAAACGTTGGTAGTCCGGTACCAATTTAACACATTCAATATCAGTCGTGTCAGTGATTTAAGTTTTCAGGAAATATTGCTACTGTGATTTTTTTTAATAATTCCTGTATTTATGAAACCACTTTGCTTGTATAGTCAGAGATGTTACTAATGCTCAGAAAACTAAAGCATTCCATTAACTTTACGATAACTTAGATTTTTTTAGAAATGAAGCAGTAAATAAAAACATTCATTAGGAACAGAATGGTAATTTGTTAAACTGTGTTTTCTCTTAGATCCAGTCAGCTTTACAAGCGAGCATTTTGCAGATTGATGTAGATGAATGTAGGAGTGCAAACTGTAGTGAGGGCAGTGGTTGTACAAACTACCTCAGTGTGAGTGACATCCCCACAGTGATGGATACTGGAAGTGTCTCATTTGCCTCTGTAACCAATCACTGTCAGTGCAGTCTGCACTTGCTCAGCTAGGGACCGAGTTCATCAGTCTTGTTCCTCCTACTCTCGAAGCCCTTGTCTCAATGGTGGGATGTGTATTGACACTTTGAATGGTTACAGGTGAGGAAACTTGGATTGCACCTTAACTTTTTCCTTTTGTTTTTAAAATGTCTAATGTATTTAAAAAGATACAGGTCTCGAAAAACAATGAGTGCAATGCTGACTGAAGGAAAAACAAAAAACCTACAAGTATACTGGAGTGTAAACTTAATGACAACGGTGCCTTTACCAGTGGCCCAGTAAATCAATGGAAATACTGTGTGTAAGAATGAAAACCTTGGGAGAAAACAGTGGCCTTATTAACACCTCTCATTATAAGAGCACTTAATTCAGTAGGAATTAAGTAGCAGCAGGGTGGAGGGGAATAAAATATAGTTTGAAGAATGGGCAGTAAGGACTTTAGAAAATATTAGATAGGAAACTTGCTTTACTATAGCAGCTGGCATGCACCAGTATTCCTTTGGTGAAATTAAAATGTTCATTCTAGGTAGGAATTTACCTCCCTGAGTTTTTGCTGCAATAAACAGGCCAATTGATGTTTGATGTTTCATGTCACTTACTGTCCTGGTTCCAGTTAGGACAGAGTTAAGTAGCTCATAGTAGCTGGTAGGGTGCTATGTTTTGGATTAGGATGAGAAGAGCGCTGATAACATGCTGATGTTTTAATTGTTGCAGAGCAGTGTTTACACCAGGCCAAGGACTTTTCGGCTTCTTGCTCTGTCCTGCCAGCGAGCAGGCTGGGGGTGCAGCAGGAGCTGGGAGGGGACAGACCCAGGACAGCTGACCCAAACTGGCCAAAGGGGTATTCCATACCATCTGACGTCATGCTAAACAATATATAGGGGTGGCTGGCCGGGGTGGGGGGGCCGGCTGCTCGGGAATAGGCTGGGCATCGGTCAGCGGGTGGTGAGCAATTGCATTGTGCATCACTTGTTTCTTACACATTATTATTGTTAATACTATTATCATTATCACTATTATTATTATTATTGTTATTATTATTTTCCTGTCTTAATAAACTGTCTTTATCTCAACTCACAGGCTTCACTTTCCCGTTTCTCTCCCCCCATCCCAGAGAGGGAGGGGGGAGGGTGAGCGAACGGCTGTGTGGTGTTTAGCTGCCAGCCGGGTTAAACCACAACAGTCTTTTTGGCGCCCAACGTGGGGCCCGAAGGGTTGAGATATCGACAAATCTGACCAGAGTGTGTTAAACTAAAATTGGTATAAGTATTGGACCTGCTTAATAGTTGCTAGTCACGATGTTGATTGCCTTAATCTCCAGTCTGCTGTACCTGTATTCCAAATTGAGTTTTATGGTGCGTTACTTTCTGTATGTGCTCCCTGTTGCACTGTTTATCCTTTCCGGGCCCTGGTTTAAGATTGTTATGGTACTGTGCGGTGTAACAATGGCTTATGAAATGATGAAATATCTGGTCACGACTTTAACCTGGTATTTGTACTCAGCACTGACGTCGACTCTATACTTTGGAACCCATATCTCGGAAACTATTAGCAATTACACCTATTGCCTGTTTTCGTTAGGGAGCCAATCTGTGAAGGGGACAGGGGAAGACATGTTTCCCTACCTGTTCACTCTCCCTTTCTCCTTCACCACCACCCTCTTATCCCCCGAGTTAGTTACGGTGGTTCTCCGAGATGTTGAATATCCTTGGGATACTCAGACCAGCCTGCTCTTGTTGTTATGTCTCCTGAATGCGCTTCAGATTTTGTGGAGGGTTAAACAACTACTTAGGAATCTCATCCGGAGATCTGTCTTGAGGCGGGATAGTTGCGAGTGGCAGGGAGTGTGGGAGGATATGGGCAGGTTTCTAGAGCAGTGGTCACCTCCAGTGTTTTGGACATTCACCCCTGAACAACTGCAAAATCCTAAAAAGCTGGCAGAATGCTTGAAAAAAAGGTGTCATGACTCTGGCAGTTCCAAAGTGACACAAATCACTGTAGCGTGCTGGGGTCTGGCTTGTGCCTATCGAGCTGCAATTGATGTTATTAGCAACCTAGCTCCTGCAGCCGCTCCAGTTCCAGCTCCTGCAGCTACTCCAGCTCCAGCTCCTGCAGCCGCTCCAGCTCCAGCTCCAGCTCCTGCAGCCGCTCCAGTTCCAGCTCCTGCAGCTACTCCAGCTCCAGCTCCTGCAGCCGCTCCAGCTCCTGCAGCCGCTCCAGTTCCAGCTCCTGCAGCCACTCCAGCTCCAGCTTCTGCAGCCGTTCCAGTTCCAGCTCCTGCAGCCGCTCCAGCTCCTGCAGCCGCTCCAGCTCCTGCAGCCGCTCCAGCTCCAGCTCCTGCAGCTACTCCAGCTCCAGCTCCTGCAGCCGCTCCAGCTCCTGCAGCCGCTCCAGCTCCAGCTCCTGCAGCCGTTCCGGCTCCTGCAGCCGCTCCAGCTCCTGCAGCCGCTCCAGTTCCAGCTCCTGCAGCTACTCCAGCTCCAGCTCCTGCAGCCGCTCCAGCTCCAGCTCCAGCTCCTGCAGCCGCTCCAGTTCCAGCTCCTGCAGCTACTCCAGCTCCAGCTCCTGCAGCCGTTCCAGTTCCAGCTCCTGCAGCCGCTCCAGCTCCTGCAGCCGCTCCAGCTCCAGCTCCTGCAGCTACTCCAGCTCCAGCTCCTGCAGCCGCTCCAGCTCCTGCAGCCGCTCCAGCTCCAGCTCCTGCAGCCGCTCCAGCTCCTGCAGCCGCTCCAGCTCCAGCCCCTGCAGCCGCTCCAGCTCCTGCAGCTGCCCCAGCTCCTGCAGCTGCCCCAGCTCGTGCAGCTGCTCCCACTCCTGTGGCTGGGTCAGAGAAACGAGCTGTAGCAGTGCAAGTTGACCCCGCAGAGGGTATCCCAACCCCTGTGGCAGACCCTGTGTCTGGGTCAGAGAAACGAGCTGTAGCAGTGCAAGTTGACCCCGCAGAGCGTATTCCAAGCCCTGTGGCAGACCCTGTGTCTGGGTCAGAGAAACGAGCTGTAGCAGTGCAAGTTGACTCCGCAGAGGGTATTCCAACCCCTGTGGCAGACCCTGTGGCTGGGTCAGAGAAACGAGCTGTAGCAGTGCAAGTTGCCCCTGTAGACAAGGTGAAAAAATGGTATAGAGGCTCAGGTCGTTTAAAACGCAGACAGTCTTCTGCTAAGTCTGGGCGAAGTGAAGACGAGGCTGGGCCATCAAAGGTGCAGGAGACTGAAGATGAGGATGAGGATGGCGAAAAATCAACAGTAACTACCCGGACTCCATACCAGCCATCAAAGGTGCAGGAGACTGAAGATGAGGATGAGGATGTCGGAAAATCAACAGTAACTACCCGGACTCTACACCGGCCATCAAAGGTGCAGAAGACTGAAGATGAGGATGAGGATGTCGAAAAATCAACAGTAATTACCCGGACTCTATACCAGCGTGAGCTACGAGATGTGCGAAAAGATTTTGGTCGCTGTATAGGCGAGCAGCTTGTCACCTGGCTGCTCCGGTGCTGGGACACGGGAGCCAATTATGTGGAATTGGAGGGCAAGGAAGCCAGGCGGCTGGGATCCCTTGCTAGGGACGCATGCATTGACAAAGCAATTGGAGATGGAGCACAATCTCGCAGCCTCTGGAGGCGTCTCCTGTCAGCTGTGAAGGAAAGGTATCTCTTCAAGGAAGAACTTGTATGTCTACCAGGCAAATGGACCACCATGGAGAAGGGAATTCAGTACCTGAGGGAATTGGCCGTACGGGAAGTAATTTATAAGGACCTAGATGACGCACAAACATCCGCAGATCCAGATGCAGTCCAGTGTACACCACCCATGTGGCGGAAGTTTGTACGGAGTGCCCCATCATCATATGCCAACTCATTGGCAATACTAGCCTGGAAAACGGAGGAGAATCCCACAGTGAATGAAGTGACTAAAATACTCCGGCAGTACGAAGGAAATCTCTCCTCTTCCCTAAAGGCCTGTGTCTCAGCTGTGGAGAAACTCTCTGAAGAGGTCCACCAACTTAAAGAGAATTTATCTTCCCCTCCACCTGAACGAACCAGTGTCCACCAGCTAAAAGAGAATGCTTTAGAGAAACTTTCTGAAAAGATCCACCAACTTGAAGAAAGATTATCTCCCCCTTCACCTGAACGAACCAGTGTCCACCAGCTAAAAGAGAATGCTTTGGAGAAACTTTCTGAAAAGATCCACCAACTTGAAGAAAGATTATCTTCCCCTTCACCTGAACGAACCAGTGTCCACCAGCTAAAAGAGAATGCTTTGGAGAAACTTTCTGAAAAGATCCACCAACTTGAAGAAAGATTATCTTCCCCTTCACCTGAACGAACTAGTGTCCACCAGCTAAAAGAGAATACCTTGGAGAAACTTTCTGAAGAGATCCACCAACTTAAAGAGAGTTTATTTTCCTCCCCACCTGTACAAACCAGTGTCTCAGCTATTAGGGGTAAACGTTCATCTATGCAAGGAAGACAATATGGTGGGCACACACACCGCGCCACCCTGTGGTTTTACCTACGTGACCATGGAGAGGACATGAGAAAATGGGATGGAAAATCTACTGCGACCCTAGAGGCACGGGTACGTGAATTGCAAAGGAAAACAATTGGGAAAAAGGAGTTCTCTGAAAGGTTTGCTGCTCCAACTTCCAGCAGGCAGTCCTTTAAACACAGAAATGAAGATTCTGACCAGGACTAGAGGGGCCCTGCCTCCAGCCAGGGGGAGGAAAGGGACAATCGAATTTATTGGACTGTGTGGATTCGATGGCCTGGCACGTCAGACGCACAGAAGTATAAGGCTTTGGTAGACACCGGTGCACAATGTACTCTAATGCCATCAAGCTATAAAGGGCCAGAGCCCATCTGTATTTATGGTGTGACGGGGGGATCCCAGCAGTTAACTGTATTGGAGGCTGAAGTGAGTCTAACCGGTAATGAGTGGCAAAAGCACCGTATTGTGACTGGCCCAGATGCGCCGTGCATCCTTGGCATAGACTATCTTAGAAGAGGATATTTCAAGGACCCAAAAGGGTTCCGCTGGGCTTTTGGCATAGCTGCTTTGGAGACAGAGGACATTAAACAGTTGTCTACCTTGCCTGGTCTCTCAGAGGACCCTTCTGTTGTGGGGTTGCTGAGGGTTGAAGAACAGCAAGTGCCGATCGCTACCACAACTGTGCACCGGCGGCAATATCGCACCAACCGAGACTCCCTGAGTCCCATCCATAAGCTAATTCGTCAACTGGAGAGCCAAGGAGTGATCAGCAAGACTCATTCACCTTTTAATAGTCCCATATGGCCAGTGCGAAAGTCTAATGGTGAGTGGAGACTAACAGTGGACTATCGTGGCCTGAACGAAGTCACGCCACCACTGAGTGCTGCAGTGCCGGACATGCTAGAACTCCAGTATGAACTGGAATCAAAGGCAGCCAAGTGGTATGCCACAATTGATATCGCTAATGCATTTTTCTCCATCCCTCTAGCAGCACAGTGCAGGCCACAGTTTGCTTTCACTTGGAGGGGAGTCCAATATACTTGGAATCGGCTGCCCCAGGGGTGGAAACACAGCCCTACCATTTGCCATGGACTGATCCAGTCTGCGCTGGAGCAGGGGGAAGCTCCTGAACACCTGCAGTACATCGATGACATCATTGTGTGGGGTGACACTGCAGAAGAAGTTTTCGAGAAAGGGAAGAAAATAGTCCAAATCCTTCTGAAGGCCGGTTTTGCCATAAAACAGAATAAAGTTAAAGGACCTGCACGAGAGATCCAGTTTTTAGGAATAAAATGGCAAGATGGACGCCGTCAAATCCCAATGGATGTGATCAACAAAATAACAGCTATGTCTCCACCAACTAGCAAAAAAGAAACACAAACTTTCCTAGGTGTCGTGGGGTTTTGGAGAATGCATATTCCAAATTACAGTCTGATTGTAAACCCGCTCTACCAAGTAACCCGTAAGAAGAATGCTTTTGAATGGGGCCCTGAGCAACGACAAGCCTTTGAACAAATTAAGCAGGAAATAGTTCATGCAGTAGCCCTCGGGCCAGTCCGAACAGGACCAGATGTAAAGAATGTGCTCTACACCGCAGCCGGAGAGAATGGTCCCACCTGGAGCCTCTGGCAGAAAGAACCTGGGGAAACTCGAGGTCGACCCCTGGGGTTTTGGAGTCGGGGATACAGAGGATCTGAAGCCCGCTATACTCCAACTGAAAAGGAGATATTGGCAGCATATGAAGGAGTTCGATCTGCTTCGGAAGTGGTCGGTACTGAAGCGCAGCTCCTCCTGGCACCCCGACTGCCGGTACTAGGCTGGATGTTCAAAGGAAGGGTCCCCTCTACGCATCATGCAACTGATGCTACATGGAGCAAGTGGGTTGCACTGATTACTCAGCGGGCTCGAATAGGAAACCCCAGTCGCCCAGGAATCTTGGAGGTGATTATGGACTGGCCAGAAGGCAAATACTTTGGGATATCACCAGAGGAGGAGGTGGTTCGTGCTGAAGAAGCCCCCCTGTACAACAAGCTACCGGAAAATGAGAAGAAATATGCCTTGTTCACTGACGGGTCCTGTCGTATTGTGGGAAAGCATCGGAGATGGAAAGCTGCTGTATGGAGTCCTACACGACGAGTTGCAGAAGCTGCTGAGGGAGAAGGTGAATCGAGTCAGTTTGCAGAAGTAAAAGCCATTCAGCTGGCTTTAGATATTGCTGAACGAGAAAAGTGGCCAGTTCTCTATCTCTATACTGATTCATGGATGGTAGCAAATGCCCTGTGGGGGTGGTTACAGCAATGGAAGCAGAACAACTGGCAGCGCAGGGGCAAGCCCATCTGGGCTGCGGCATTGTGGCAAGATATTGCTGCCCGGGTAGAGAACCTAGTTGTAAAGGTACGCCATGTAGATGCTCATGTGCCCAAGAATCGGGCTACTGAAGAACACCAAAACAACCAGCAGGTGGATCAGGCTGCTAAGATTGAAGTGGCTCAGGTGGACCTGGACTGGCAACATAAAGGTGAATTATTTATAGCCCGATGGGCCCATGACACCTCAGGCCATCAAGGTAGAGATGCAACCTACAGATGGGCTCGTGATCGAGGGGTGGACCTGACCATGGACACTATAGCACAGGTTATTCATGACTGTGAAACATGTGCTGCAATCAAGCAAGCCAAACGGTCAAAACCTCTTTGGTATGGAGGACGATGGCTGAAATATAAATATGGAGAGGCCTGGCAGATTGATTACATCACACTCCCTCAAACCCGCAACGGCAAGCGCCACGTACTTACAATGGTGGAAGCAACCACCGGATGGCTGGAAACATATCCTGTACCCCATGCCACCGCCCGGAACACTATCCTGGGCCTTGAAAAGCAAGTCTTATGGCGACATGGCACCCCAGAGAGAATTGAGTCAGACAACGGGACTCATTTCCGAAACAACCTTATAGACACTTGGGCCAAAGAACATGGTATTGAGTGGGTGTATCACATCCCCTATCATGCACCAGCCTCTGGAAAAGTTGAACGATACAATGGACTGTTGAAGACTACACTGAAAGCAATGGGTGCTGGGACATTCAAAAATTGGGATACACATTTGGCAAAGGCCACCTGGTTAGTCAATACTAGGGGATCTGCCAACCGAGCTGGACCTGCCCAATCAAACCTGTTACGCACTGTAGAAGGGGATAAAGTTCCTGTAGTGCACGTAAGAAACATGCTGGGTAAAACAGTCTGGGCTACTCCTGCCTCAGGAAAAGGCAAACCCATTCGTGGAATTGCTTTTGCTCAGGGACCTGGATGCACTTGGTGGGTAATGCAAAAGAATGGGGAGGTCCGGTGTGTACCTCAAGGGGATTTGATACTGGGTGAGAATAGCCCATGAGTTGAATTGTAGTATGTTAATTATTATATAATAATGTATGTCATCACTACCATGATTGCTATATATCATAGATGAAAATGGTGATTAATTAGAATGTATTGGACAGAGTGTAACCTGAGCATGACATAAATGGTATGGAATAAGGGGTGGATATCTGTCCTGGTTCCAGTTAGGACAGAGTTAAGTAGCTCATAGTAGCTGGTAGGGTGCTATGTTTTGGATTAGGATGAGAAGAGCGCTGATAACATGCTGATGTTTTAATTGTTGCAGAGCAGTGTTTACACCAGGCCAAGGACTTTTCGGCTTCTTGCTCTGTCCTGCCAGCGAGCAGGCTGGGGGTGCAGCAGGAGCTGGGAGGGGACAGACCCAGGACAGCTGACCCAAACTGGCCAAAGGGGTATTCCATACCATCTGACGTCATGCTAAACAATATATAGGGGTGGCTGGCCGGGGTGGGGGGGCCGGCTGCTCGGGAATAGGCTGGGCATCGGTCAGCGGGTGGTGAGCAATTGCATTGTGCATCACTTGTTTCTTACACATTATTATTGTTAATACTATTATCATTATCACTATTATTATTATTATTGTTATTATTATTTTCCTGTCTTAATAAACTGTCTTTATCTCAACTCACAGGCTTCACTTTCCCGTTTCTCTCCCCCATCCCAGAGAGGGAGGGGGGAGGGTGAGCGAACGGCTGTGTGGTGTTTAGCTGCCAGCCGGGTTAAACCACAACACTTACCTAGTGAAATAATTCATTATTCTTTAAGTCACAGACTCAGAAATACTTTCTGGATAGAGATAATATGGCGGATAAATATGCTTTGTACTCGTAAAGTATTTTAATAATTGCTGAGCACCACTGTATACCTGAGATGGTTAAAATTGTTTCACTTCTGCTTGTGAGCGTGGCAAGTGCTATATTGGTTACATGTAGAACCCCACAAAAAAGTTGAACATTTGGGAATTCTGACAGTTTTGTTTTTTTTTTTGTGCTCTTTCAGATGTCTATGCCCTGCTTCGTTTCATGGACCAGACTGCCAGCAGACTAAGCACAGTTTCCATGGAAATGGTTATGCATGGTTTCATCCCATCAGGCCTTGTTTTGAAAGCTCACTTTCTCTAGAGTTTATTACTGCAGTTCCAGATGGACTTCTATTATACAGTGGTCCTTTATCAAATCCAGAACCTGGGAGTACAGAAAACTTCATTGCAATAGGTACTTCAGCAAGTGTGTGGAAAAAATTAAACGTCTTTTGGGAACGCGTGGGTTGTGAACAGTGTAGCAGGTCAGAGTATGAGTTCTATCTTTCCATCTTATAATTTATTTTCCGGGTTGAAAATGAGGAAAATAGTTTGAAACATTCCCTAATAGGTATTTCTTTTTTGATGTAATGTATGTTGTAGCCTGCAGCTACGGCTTTGGTCCATTGCAGAATTGTAGAAATCAGGGGAAAATAAAACAGACAGATTTGTATATTAAAGAGAAAATCTCCCCCAGGAAAACTCTAGTACTATAAAAGGAATTTAGGTACTTTGAAGATAGGTATTACATGATTAATGCAGTCTTAGTCGCAGGACATTCTCATCTAGTTTAGTGAGAAAGGAAATGCACTTAAACTTCCTCCCATCTCAGGAAATTTTTTTTGCACTTTTTTTTTTTTAAATGGGCAATGATTTGGTAGATGAATCCAGTTCCAGTGTGGCATTGCAGGAATACACAAGTAGAACTCATTGCTTTAAGTTGATACATATTAAAAAGGTTAGTACTGCTTATTTTAGTGAATTAATTAATATACAACATGCACAGGATAGTTGGTATTTTCTTAATTATTTGAAAGGTAATGTTGGATATTGTTAATCATTAATATCTCTTTTTCAATTACTTGTAAATTTGGGTAGAATTGAGAGGGAATAAAATCTGCATATGTTAATTGTTTTTGAGCATTATAAAAATACAGATTGATTACCAGGAATTAGTTCGTGTTTTACTTTTGATGAAGAAGTAGCACAACCTAAAGTATAAAAATACATACTATATTAAATTAGTATTTCTGCATAATAAAAGTCATAGAATATAATTCCAGTTATTTTTGTACTGAACCTTCTATGCTGAACCCCACTTCTTGGCAATGAATGGACTGGCAATGAGCATTAAATCAGTACATTCATTAAATGTGCTACAATACCCAAAATGGAAAGATACTTGTTGCTAGACATAATTTCTTTTTTTTTTGTGTGTGTATATGTGGCATTAGAACTCACCAGTGGCATTCCTGTGCTGAAGATGAGCCATGGCTCAGGTTCTGTGATACTGCAGTTTCCAAGTCACCTGAATGTAACAGACAAAAAGTGGCATCAACTGGAAGTGAGAACCAATGGTCAGGTTAGTTATTTGGGTTTTTGCCTAAGAATATTGGTTATTTCCAATAGCATTTGCCTATGTAGCAACAGGACAGTAGAGAAAAGAGACTGGATAATTATATGTATTATTCTAACTGTGCTTGTAGATTTGATGAGTAATACAAATTTTGGAAAGACAGCATTGTCAATTCCAAATCTACTTATGTTGTAATCTTCTATATTCTGGGATCAGAGGAATCTTTTTTTTTTTTCTTTTTGTAAGCTCTAGCACATGTGGAATGTGCATAAAGGCTTAATTGTAATTTGTGCACTCAGGTATCATTTGAACACTGAGATCAATTACCTATGCACAAAAACCAGATATTATTTACTTGCAAATGCAGTAACATATTTTGTAAAAGTGGTTGAACTACTCAGAGGTATAAATTAAATGGAAAGGTAAATGCCTTTTCTGTTGAATGGTTCCATTTTGGCTTTACTGTTTATTGTGAGGAGGAAAATGTGGAAAAAGAAACTGCGATACTTTTTGGTTGATGCTCTGAAAAAAAAAAAAAGATGAAAATTCGATATCACGTGCTTATTGAAATTTACAGTAATTCCTAATTCAGTAATGATATGTTTTGATGTAGGATGTTCGATTCACTTTGGATCATTGCAGTACGGCTGTTATTTCAGAGATAGAAGGAGTAGGCAAATGGCTGTCTACCAAAGATCGTACAAATTGTGAAGTCTTTGGGTCTGTTCCACGAAGGGCAAGGTATATTTCTGGAGATTCACTGAAAGGCAGTTTAGTCTAAGGCCTTTGAACATACAAAGCAATTACTACATTCAAAGCAGAAGGGAACATTCAGTTGCATTCTGCAAGTGTTTGGATCCAGTGTAATTCAATCCTTACTGCCCTTGGAGGTAACACCAAACTGGGAGAAACAACCAGTATGTTGGACACATGGGTCAAGTTACAGGGCCCCAAGTTACAGTGAGGGGTATTCAGGTTATTGGGAAAACGTTGTACTAAAAATACTTGAGCGTGGGATAGTCAGTCCCAGGAAGTATACTGATGAGAATTGAGATTAATTGACATCTGCCACGTCAGCAGATGCACGTAATGCTCCTGTTCATGAAAGGAGCACACAAAAAAGTGAAAACTATAAGAACAAATGAAAACCGAAAATGGAAATTGAGCTGACAACTTAGGGAAAAAGCAGCTCTCTGAGGACTGAAATAAATGGAATTTTTTGGCTCACAGGGGTAATTGGGAGAAATTGCAGAGCATAAGCATGTGTACGGTACCTTTAAGACCATGTTGAGCCAGCTTTCAGGTTTCTGGCCCCTGTCAAATGCAAAATCATCTTCGTTGTAGTATTGCTTTAGAATAGGATGAATGTGCATACACGGCAGTTAAAGGAGAGCATGGATTCTAGGGTATTACAGCTTTTCCTGACTTGAACACAGATATTTGAATTGTAATAAAGTATCCCACAGTTAAATTCCCAGTAGACTTCACTGTCATGTTTGAAAAATACATTACCCCTAATTTTAAAGGGCCAGAGTTTCTGCTCACTGACTGACTGTATTTCAGAGGAAGAAGCAGATAAAGTTCTGTTATTGTAGAGAGCCTCTGTTCATTGGAAATGCACTGTAGATGTTTATCTGTATTGTTATGTAATGCCTGTGTTTGAAGGTAAATTCACATTTATTTTTGTTATGCATATCATTTTAAAAGATATTTGAATGTGAACCATGTTCTTCAGCTGGGTGGTGTAAAAGAATCGTTACCATATTCCTACCCACAATTGCTACACAAACACTTTACTGGTTGTTTGCGCAATTTCATCTTGGATACTCAGGTAAGAGAAGTGTAATGTTTTGCTTTAGCAAATGAGAAAATTTATTTTTAAAAATTTTAGTATATTTTTATTATACCTGAAATTACCGCTTCCATTAATACATTCAAGGCCTGTGGGCATCAGTGTGAAATATAAGGAAATTCTGGATTTTTCTGTCATAATTAGAATAACAACATTGGAAAAAATGTTTCTTAATTACAAACAGGTGTATTTGTGAGCCAAAAACTCTGCCTTTGTTTATCCCCCTACTTCATGCATCTGTCTTTCAAGCTTCTTTGCCCATTCAGGGAACTTCTGAATGGCAGCAGTATAATGGTATATTTATACCAGCTGTCTGCTTTGTTAGGAAATATTAGGGTTTTTTTGCTTTTGTAGTCAGTTGAGTTTATTCAAAGCAAAATATGGTCTTGGTGTTTAATATTTAAAAATTGGACTTCACTAAAAATATGTTAAAAATCTCACTGTTAAAAAGCAAACACTATCTTAAACAATGCAGATGAAGAACAGACTAATGTGGTACAGCTATTTCTGATTAAGAATGAAATGTAAGTACTTTTTAAATAATATTTTGGTGTGATACAATTTTCTCTTGAAGGTATATGACCTTCAATCTCCTGCAGAATCCCTGAATAGCTTCCCTGGCTGCACACTTATGGATGGAAGCTGTGAGACCATGGGGTCGTCTTCCTGTGGTGTTCATGGGAGGTGCCTTGGAGACTGGGGCTCATTTGCTTGTCATTGTTTGCCTGGTTACTATGGCTATCGATGTGATAAAGGTGAAGTCTGTTTTTTCTGTTATAAAATTGACATTTCATTTTACAATGCAGAAATGCTGGGTCATTTTACAATGCAGAAAACTTAAAATGTTTGCAAGTAATGCTTGCTGAGTTGGTTTCTGATGTTTAAATTGTGTAAAGCTATGTTTCAGTGTAGTTGCTGTCCATTTTTAACAATTTCTTGTAAAACTTACTTTGAGATAATGACTTTCTCGGTATTAGATCACTTCTTTAGTTCTGAAGGTGTTTGTGCATTCACTGTGTAATGGAAATTGCATGACAAAGAAATAGTGAAAAAAATGCTTATTCTCTTTACGATTTTTTGAATTCGTATCTCTTTACACTTTCAGAATAACCTAAAACTTAGATGTGAGTGTGCTAGTACCACGTATTGTGCAGAATTAGTATGCAACTGGAATTGGAAGTTACTGCTCTGATGATGTCTGAAATAGACTCTACTGCCTTAAGGGATCTATGTTTTCAGTATAGAATCCTTCTTTAATGTCTTTAGCCCTTATGGAGCCAAGTTCACAGCAAAAGATGACTTAAAAAAATACCAGGTTGTGAAAATAGGTTGAGGTATTTTGTCTGCGGTCTCTTCTTTTGTCTTGGTCAGAGCTTCTGCTTTCCTGCTGTCATCCTGTGAACATTGTAAGGAGAAGCATTAGCAGGATCAAATTAGGAGGAAAATCGCCCCTTTACAGAGGAAGACAAAGTAGGAGAGTGAGTGGGGAAGTTGTGGAAGTAGACAAAAGGACAGGTACAAGTTATGTCTCATGGATTCCATGCTCTGCACTATAATCATTTATTTTCCTTTCAGCTCTAATTATTATGAAAATAATGGAAACAATAACGTTTCCTTCTCCCTATAGAATGGTTTAAAGGTCTTTATCCCCTGTCTTTTTAGTTGCCAAAGAATATATGTTTGGGCCAGGAAGTCACATTCGCTATCAACTTCCCATCAGCGTACCTGCCCGCAGGACACGGTTTGAAGCTATGATTAGGACATGGCAGCCTGACAGTGTCATCACAAGCATGTTGTCTCGAAATAAGGATGAGCATATAACCCTGCAGGTGAGCAAGTCATCCCAGACAGTAACAGCATAAAGTTAAATCAATCCCAGCCTATACCTAGCCCAGAGAAACTAGTCTAAGAGTTGGAAATAGAACCAAAAACCTTAAGCCAAGCACAAAAACCTTTGGAGTTCTTTTTAAAGATGCTTATGGATCTGATCCTTCACTTAAGACATTGACCCTACAATCATGGAATACTGCTGGATTTAAAATGAATTTATTGCCTGTGACATTGAAGTAGCATTTGCTATACAGAACACTATGAGTAATCTGTCTACCCTGGTGTCCTGTTCAGCCATGGCCAGAATTGGCTGATTTTGTATAGTTCATACTCTGCCAAGAAAGTTGCCTGTTGCAGTTCTAATATTGTTGGCCTTTGAAAATTACATCCTGTTTGTTTTATGTATACCACTGAATGCATTACCTCTTGAGCTAAGTTAGCTTGGGTTGTCAGTGTAGAAGTGATACACCAGATTCTCAACCATCTGAAGAACCCTGTAAATTTGTCGAAGAGAGAAGCAGGGTAGAATTGCTCTGAATGAATTACATACTGCTCTGAGTACACAGCTACCAGTATTTAGATTGTCTGGTTCAGTAGTACCTGAAGTACCTTTATATTATACTGCAGTCATATCAGTATGTGCAGTGTAAATGTACCCTAAGTTTAAATAAATGCTTTATTTAAGGTTGATGACTATGTACAAATTTTATTTCAAGTAATGTGACATTTACAGATCAACATAAACTGTCAGGTGGTAACTTCTCTTTTCTTTCTTACTACCTTGTTAATTATCCACAGGTTGTTCAGGGATTCTTAGTGGTCTCATATAATCTGGGTGATGGAGACTATTCTGTGAGGCTTCCCTCCTACAACATTGATAACGGTGAATGGCATCATATCACACTGAACAGAAATGAAAATGAATTTACCCTTCGCCTTTATGAAGGAGGTAGGAAGAGAGAAATTCTGAAAGCAGCAGGAGTATACAAAGAGATTGTGATTGACCCCAGCAGTTTAGTCCTTGGAAACACCTACCCATTCAATCTAAACAAGAGTTTTCAAGGTAAGGAATTCACGATCTCACTGTTCAGAATATCAACCTGTGAAAATGAAGGTTTATTGTTACAACTTACAATGTAAGCATATCACAAGTTTTTTAGAAAAAAAAATGTTTTCTATTGTTTTACTAGAAGTATTTCCATAATTGTAATTTATGATGAGAACTAGGGACTGTGTTTCAAAGTTTTATTTGTGGGACTAGTAGTATTTGTTTTGAAGTAAATAGATTAAAGAAGTTAAGAGGTTACACAAAGATCATTTTAATTAGTACAATTAATGCTGCTGTTAAGCATCTGAAATTTTAAGGGTCTTGAATTTGTAAAATGTACTTAATTCATCAAGGTTATATACTTTCATGCTGAGGCATTTCATACATACAAAATGAACGCCACACATCTTCAGTACAAGATTTCTGTCAGTGACGCAAGGCTGTCTCACCCTGTTATTTTTTTTGTTTGCTCTTCTTTAAAGGTGAGCTGTAAACTACAGTTACAAATCAACCAAGCCCAATTTATACTGGTACACACTGAAAAATGTAGCAAAATTTCCACAGTATTTGGACTTCTCTTTTGAAAACACAGCGAAGAGCTGGTATATACTTGGCTGTCTTGAACACAAGCAGATAGAGGTCTGCAGCAGCACTTGGTTTTTGTAGAAGACATTTTGAATCTTGATCAAAAAATGGAGGACAATACTATGAAGGTTTAGGTAAATTCAGTCCTAGATTTAAACTTTGGTAGCCTGAGTCCTTTGTTAAATGTAAATTATGTCAAAGCTTACAGCTGCTTCAAATCATTATTGCTGAAGGGCTTTTAAAACAATCTGTTTGTGTCTTTCTTCAGGATGTATGAAAGATGTCAGATTTAATAACTACAGGATCCCACTGGATACTCACACAGAGGAGCTGGTGTCAGTATTAAGCGCCCAAAGCATTAAAGAAGGCTGTTCTTCAGAGGCTTGCAGGAATAACCCTTGTAAGCAGGAATTTATTTGTATTGATTTGTGGATGATGCATGAATGCAGGTAAGTGGTGGAAATGAAAACCTCCAGATTCAGGTGGGAAAGGGTGGATGCTGGAGAAGCGTGCAACTTGAAGGCTGTCACTGGCAATCTTACCAAATCAGTCAAACTGCAGTAGAACACTAAGCTAGATGTTTGCATTGTATTGGGTTCCTCAGAGAACACTCTCCTTTTAGGTACTGACCTTAGATGATGCAAAGCAGTGTCTCCACTGATTCTGTAATGATTTCTTCTGCCTGTCTTAATTGAAGCTTGTGCTGTGCAATGTAAATGTGCTTTCTTTTGTTAATATTGGACTTCTTATGCCATCTTAAGCTATGACCTTTGTTCCCTTACAGGCCTCTTGAGTTGAATTAGAAAGAACCATATCATTAAGCTAAGAGTTCTGTGTGCCTGGGGCTGAGTTTAGGACAACAACTTCAGTTATAATTCAAGTTAGCTGTGCAGTGAAAATGTACACCTTAAGCGTTACTGACTGGCACTGACCACACAAAGGAAGTTTTCTAGATTTTTTTTTTTCCTCCTTGGAAATTCACTGTAGTGGAAACACAAAGAACATAGCTTTGCTTGTCCTGCTGAAACAGAACTGCAGACCATGGCCCTAATACAACTATTTTTACATACGGATAATCTTGCAGAAGCCAGTAGAACTACCTGAGTTCTGAAAGCCCCAGCTGTAAGGGTTTAAAGTTGTGGAGCACATTGTTGTATGACTGCTTTAGAAAAGACTGCAGTCCTATAATTATTCTAAGACAAGTAACTTATAGCAGCTACTTTGGAAACTATATAGAGTCATCGAAGACTGTTTTAAAGACTTAAATGATGTCTTTCATGTCTACCTTTCTCAAAGTTTAATGGTTTCATTTTGCCTTCATCTTTTCAGTTGCCCTCCAGGACACATGATCATGGAGAATGCCTCTGGTTGACAGTGTGTCTACACTGCATGTGCTAAAAGGCCCTGTAACTATGGTACCTGCATCTCGCAGTCACCAACCACGTTCCAATGTCACTGCCCTGATGGCTATATTGGACGTAACTGTGAAATCACACTGGCGATCTTTCACAAGGACACAGGCCTGACCTTTAGTTCCATGCTTGCCATCTGCATTTGTTTTTTTGGCACTGTTAAGTAGTTATGGCAACTACATATTGTACTACCTTTGGTGAACTCATTTATCCATCTTGTCCTGAATAGTCATCATCTCACCCACCTGCTGAAAAAAATCAGTTTCCTAATGGAGACTTGACTCTGCCTTCACTTCTTTGCCATGCTCTCAGCTCCATCAGCAAACTTATTTCTCATCCGCATGTGCATATATTACTAAGTGAATCAACGTTTGATAGCTATGGAAAGTGTTTGCAGTTTATTTTATGCACATTTTCACTTCTTTGCTAAGGAACTGTTCAGATGCATAGCTGGAAGCAAATTCATTTGAACAGAATGAGGAAAAAATGCTACAAAATAAGCAGTTTGAAATACTACTGATCATGAAACAGATTTTTCAGTCCAGGAGAAACACCTTGCGCGATAGAAATGTACTTGGTCAGACAAGAATAGTCTCTTGCACCTTGTTGTGTCACAACTGACAGCTGCTTTTGGCTTCTTGAACTGTTTTCAGGTATTTGGTTTCAGAAGGAAGAGAAAAAGAAGGATCTCACTATTCAGGAAGGATCACATCTGCTAGTTCTTCTTGTTTATTCAAATTTCATGAAGTCAGGACACATTTTTTTCTCATAGCTTTTACAGTTTTTATTAAGTTGAGTTCAGAAGTTGTAATAAGAGTATGAAGGTTTTTTGCAGACTATTTTGAATCAATCTGTAGCTACGTGAAATACTATCTCTTTCCCCAAGTCTGCTGGGTACTATGTTTGCTGTGCAAATAGGAATAGCAAGTAACATGGGAAGCTAACTGGTTTTGCAGCTTTTGGAATCAGAGTTACTTAATGTTGATAGGAGATCATTATGTTAAAGGACTTTTTTTTTCCCTGTGTCATAGCAGTTTTGATGTGACCTTTGTGTTGTTACCTGTGCTTGACTGAATCTGGCTGAGAAACCAACAAGAACTTTATATAGTAATCCTCCTAATCTTTCAGGTCTAAATTATGTTAGAAAGAGTTGTTTTTAACCGAGTGGTGTGCATTGTTGTGAAAGTTTTAATAGATGTGGTTAACTATGGTGTTATCACACAACTGCAACTTTTGTTAGGAGAATTTTTAATAAAATCACTGTTCTCAAGATTTCAAGTGCCCTTTCTTATATATAGCTTCCAAAAAACTGGTAATGCCCTTATAAAGCGATAAATTCATGCAATTTTAAGTATAAATTTGTTAGCTTCCAGTAGATGAAAAAAGCTGCTTCTCTGACATTAGACTATATCTTTGAAAATCAAACATGGAACAATTTTGCAGTTAAAATGATGCTGGGGTGGCTTCACCTTGGTTTGATATCACATGCTTTTAATAACAACCATGTGTAGTGACAGCTCAAGATCATAAATTCATTTCTAGTTGAGCAGAGAATCAAGCAGGAACTTACAGTGTTGGTATCTGTGTGAAAGAGGTACTATCCTCAGGAGGAATCCTTCAGGTTTGGAATCCATTATGTCTTGGAACATGGGCTATATTCATTTTAAGAACTGGCTTTTTATTAGCAGTCACAATAATTGAATAGGAGAGATGTAGAACATTAAAAGACTTACCAAATATCTAAAAATCAGCTCAGCTAAATGACCGCCAAAAAATTACCATGTGTAAAAATTTGTGTGTTGTGTTTCTGGTAATTTGGGGGTGGGGTAAGAAGAAAAGGTAAATATTTATCTCAAGCGCATTGATTCAGCTTGAAAAGCATAGCTGCACAGCACAGTGCAGGGCATAGGTCTCAGCGTACACCAGTTTTAGTTCAGAGTTCATCCAGGTTCTCTTACAGAACTGCACTCTGCAGTAGGTGCTCTGTAGGAGATTCCCGTCCGTTTAATTCACTGCAGTGTTAGTTAATGGTACCCAATAGTTTAAGGTCTTACTATGAACTTTCATCTGTTTTATGAGTTTGTAGCACACTGGTACGTAAGCTTCTATTTACATAATTTTCAGTATCTTATGTTGAAGTTTTATAAGTCTGTGTATAAAATGCACCTAAGCATTTAAGAAAAATGTTTATATTCATGGATGCTAAGGCACAACGTGCCTGATTTTTTTTTCTAGTAGTATGTATAGAAGTCATTTCCTCTTTTGTCTCATGTCTTCCTACGCTTCATTTCTGTCTGATTGTATCGGTGACTCTCAACTCATTGTTATTTATGTGCTACCTCTTTGTGCACATTTTCTCTTAAAAAGTTTAAATACAGTAAATAGGTCTCTGAACACCACTTGCGTCATTCAGTTAAGCTTCTAACTCCAAAGCTGTACTTTAAAGGGTATTTTAAAATACTCTCTAAAGGCCTTTTCTTATATCTTTGGTATTCACTTGTAACTACAAGTATGCAAAGAGTGCAAAAATCAAACATTTGTTGAGAAACACAAAACTACAGCCTTACTGGTTCTGATTGCACGCCATTGCTGCAGTTCTCATTAAGAGTGGCTGTTGTCTTAGCCACACTGCAGTACTTCTCTATGTAAATGTTGTATTTATTTCTGAATTGTTGTTTTGCTCCTGTGTGTTTACACAGTTCTGTTCAGTGCTATATTCTTGTGGGCTCGCTGGAAGAGTCACAAAGGTGTGAATGGAGGTGTATACCATGTATCGGCCCATCACGATGATTTGGAGGACATCAGAGAAAGTATCCTGAACTACAGTGAAGAAGGGGGTGGGGAACAAGACCAAGTAAGGACCATTGTGTTACGTTACTATTACAAGGGGACTGGGGGCTCACCATGCTAATGAATATATGTATTATGCTGTTCCTTTAAAATGAGGACCTTAGCCTTTGTTCTGCTGATTCATTACTGCAATTGATAATTATTTGCAATGGTTTGTACGCAAGAGTTCATGCTTTTTAAGCAGAGGTAAGTGCCAATCAATTTTTAATTTCTCTCAAAGCAAGTGATCTTATATGCGTATTTAAAATTATTGTAGTGTGAGTTTAGAAGTGAAGAACCAACAGCTGATATCCTTGGTTTCAAGACTCAGGAGATGCTGTGGTACCCCTGTAATTACTGCTGTAGCACCGAGGGTTTGAAAGAGCCTAACATGAACTGTTCTCCTTAGACATAGGCTGTCTGTTCTTGGAGACTGTTCATTAGAGCATTTTGTCTGTTATTCTGAATATTAGTTTTCTCAAAGGCCTCAGAGTTACTCAGACTTCACTTGTTAAGAAATTCAGGTACTCCATTTAAGCCTTAAAGTACATGGGGGTAGCTGTGGAAGAAGCTGTTTTAGGGATTTCTACACAGCGTTTTAAGCCAGAACTTTGAGAGGAAGTTGCAGGTATTATAGATGAATAATAGATTATTTGCTGACCCACAGATGTTTGCCATGTTAAAAATACGTATTGCCTTCTTTGAACTACTTAATTTCATGGGTTCAAAAGGTGCCATGACACTGCAGAGGAAATAATTGTCAGTGCATTAATGTGACAGATCAAAAAAGCCAGTGCTAAAGAAAAAAAAAAAGTGTCCCAAAATGCAACATATCTTCAAGAATTTTTAGTCATAAAATATTAAGAGTGTTTTACAAGGCAATGTGAGAAAACATTCTTACTTGTAGAGTGTCCTTAATTTCTTGATAAATTACTGTGAGCATATTAAATAAAGGGACATCTTTCCATGTGATACATACAGCTATATACATAAATTCTATTTTCTTTAGTAAGATGAATTTTCTCTGCAGCATTTTGCAATTTTGCATCCAGAACGTCTATAGATTGAGGAAATCCATAGTTACTCTATGACAAGTATAATTACTTCTGGAGAGATCTTAAAAATACACTCCTGATTTTAAGCAGTTGAATCAACTAAACTAATGACTTGATGATCTTAATCTGAGGCTATTACTCCATCTTGAATAAATGTTTTGAGTGAAGCCTCTACAGGTTCTATATACTGATCCTAAATTATTCAGATTTTGTAATTGCTTGGATTGCAGCTTCAATACTCTAGTATTTTTAATACCTAATTGTTTGTCTAAATTAAAAAAAATACCTGGAATTAAAATAATTTAGGTATATTCTAATGTTATCTTAACAAAAGGATCCCAAAGGTATGTGGAACAGAGAGTTTTGTCTTTGGAATGTTAGCTGAGGGTAGATCTACTGGGACAAGAAAGAAGGCTGAATTACTAAGGAGTTTCTGCACCTGAAATAACCATTAATATCCTTCTGAGAAATTAGAGTTTGGAAAAATTGTAGTAATTAGTGCACTGTTGAGTATATACTTAACATGTTATGTACAGTTGCATTAAAAGCCAGCTTTGAAGCCAGAGGCTTGTAGACTGCCAACTAGTAATGGTATATAATCAAAATAAATGTTATGTCATTTTAATGAACAACTAAGAGCAGTGAAGAACAATTTTAGTATCACCCAGTTCATTGAAGGGATGATCCTTAATCTATATTTGGACAAACTTCCACTTAAATTTTGTACGGCTGAGTTGTTATCTTTTCTTTTTATACTGGTAGCCATGCTGTTACTGGTAGCCTACACTTAAACATATTTAAGATATGCACAGGCTCTGTAGGTCTCATTGTCTACCACTAACAGTATCCATTCTCTGGATGAATGGAAATCAGCAGCTATTGTTACAGTCCTGTCCCAAAGCCTAGTTTTGACACTTATTTGGCCTCTTAATTGCAGGTGATTTTTTTTTTATTTTTTAAGCGGTTTTCTGTCTCTGATTGAACTTCAGCAATGGCTCACCAAGATTAGTTAGAATAATCTCTTGTAAAAACATTACGCATGATTCAGCCTAGGAGAGTAAGTGTAATCTTCTGGAAAGTGCTGCTTTGACAGCTGTGACATCAGCGGTTGCTATTTAGATGAGAAATACAAATAATTGTTTGCTCTACTGCATTGTCTCATGCAGCCTGTCAACATTCTTCTGTGACTAACGTACTACTGTCCTGGTAGCTTTAGTGACCGAAGCTGCACTTCAGGAGTTGCAGCACATCTATCAGATGGCATTAGCTGCTTCTTCGCTAGAAGAAAGGAAACCTTTTTTTGGTGGTAATCAGTTATTTGGTTTTTACAATCATGCCACTTGATAATTGGCAATTACTCCACATTGATAGATCTTGAAATCACAGTAGATGTTTGAACTTTAAATAGCTACTTGTGAACTGTATTTTCTTGCCTTTGGTACTATATACAGTGTCAGGGTTTAGTGATGAAAAACACTCAGATCTGAATTTCAGAGCAAAAATTGGGACGCTTTTGTCATTATTTGGCTTCTAATAGGAAATTAGACTTGATTTTTAACCGGACTCTAGCAGTGCAGGGTGCATGGTGTTTCTTTGCTTTCTTATGCTCATTGTAGGTGGCAGAGTTAGTTGAATAAGCCAATCCTCGTGTAGTGTTCACACTAAACAGACTGCCTCAGGATTGCTTGTTTCTTGTTGATGTCCAATAGAATATGGAATTTGGGGACCTATAGAGAACATAATAAATTTAACATGAATGGTCTCTCACTCCAGGATGCATACAACATGGCAGAACTGCAGATGTCTATTCAAACCAGCCCAGCCTATTTCCTCTACAAGAAGAAAGAAAAAGCAACAAAACTGAACAGCTTCTATAGTGTTGCATCCCCAAGCATGCAGGAGCAGACCAAATCATCAGTGCCTACGAAAGTCTCTTTTTCTAGGGCAGACTTTGGTCAGTACTTGTCAGATGTTGTTAGAAATGCTGACCACCACCCCCAGGCTGTACCGTGACTCGCTGCAAGTGTTTTACACCGAAGGAAAAGGCTCAGTTGCTAGCACTCTCAGTGCTCTGAGCTCCTCTGACCTGGATGAGGGTATAATGTATGATGACATTAAATAGTGGGGACCAAAGTTTGAGAAACTAAGTGAACTGTACTTGCATACAGATGCAGAAGACCTGTAGCTTACCAGGTATGCTATTTTCAGAGTTTTGGAAGCAAGTGTGATGGACTTCATGCTCTTGCTGCTTACTTTCAATAATTGTGTACTACTGCTCTCCCCCTTCCTTTTACTTTTTATTTTTAAAACAACTTAGCCAATTGAAATTCCTACTTAACTGATATATTTAGTAGCAGGAGCTTGTCGTTGGTCATTCTGGCATTTACTTTGGGGGATATAAAGTAAAGGGAAAGAATACAGACACAACTCGGACTACTTAAGTCATTTACATAAACTACCTGAGAAATAAACAATTTTTTGTCACTAAGGTAATATCGGGCTCTTTGAGAGTTCCTTATGTTAGCTCATGTACACAGCATCTCTCAAAGAGCCCGATATTACCTTAATGGCAGAAAAAATTGTTTATTTCTCAGATAAACAAAATCCTGCCAAACGGTTAATAATTAAAAGATGGTAGTTTTCCAAAAATTATGCATGAGCTATCCTGGCTGCTTATGTATCATAGCAGTATGACAGCACAAAATGATGCAGCTCTCAGATACATGTTAGTAGAACATCATGATCATTTGGGGGACAAAGAGAGGCAGGAAATAACAGCAGTTGCTAGGGGTGAAATACCTTCTAAATTACCAATCCTCTTTTCAGCCTGTTTAATGTTCAGCTAGTATTCTTTTTTTTTCTTTTAAATAGAAAGTATTTGGAACAAAGAAGGCACCATTCATATGAGGTGTTGTAAAATGAAGCCACTAAAATAGCTTTGCTTACAGTTACACCAGTAGCTTGTTTGGGAGGTCTGGCTTTTATTTTCATTTTATAGGCTGGATTAATTTGCATATTTTCCAAGTGAGAAATGGCCATGCAGTATCTTGTTTGTGCATGCATTTGTGACATGCTTTGGACAGTCTTGAGCACTCAATCAACTAATGGTTACAAATTTCAGATAATGTGACATTTTCATCAGGAAAAGCTACGTGCCATTTTTACCCATGTCTAATAGTTCTGATTTACAGACAGTACATGGGCTGTGATTTTATGATTTTACTGATATGCTTACCTGGGAGGAAACACAGGTTCAAATATCGTGTCATGTTCACAAGTTGGGTATGTCAGATTCTGTAGTTCATTTCTTTAGCAGTTACAAACAGGATACAAAAAAATAAGTAAATGGCTACTATGCACAAAAAAATGTTTCATTTCCCCAGACAGCACTAATTGTGTGTGCATTCCTTGTGTTCTTGCCACAACTCTGGACAGACTGTCATTTTGGTCATTCTCATTTAATTTAGCTTGTAAGCTCCTTGGGGCAAGGACTGTCTTCTTATTTCCCTGTGAAGTGTCATACGTATCTAAAGCATCGTATGAATAATAAATAAGCCTTCTGTATATGATGTCTCTTCCTTGCATATATTTAAGGTTGACTGAAGCTTGGATTCTGCTGAATTACTTCCCTCAGCTTTGATCAGACACTTCCACAAACTTCAGTCGTGCATGTTCCTCTGTCTGAAGAGGAGCTGAGGGAGGCAGCAGTTGCTTCTGACTGACATGTGGACTCAAGCTTTAGGTACTCACACAACTGTTAATATCTCTGAGTTTTCCAGACAGACAGCTGCAAGCTGGCTGGGGCCACAGGCCAGCACTATTCTCAGATACGAGTGCTTTTTGCAACAGACAGACCACTATTCTGAGAAGGAAATTACTAACTTTACATGCAATATGTACTCAAGTTGTGTTCCCCATTGGCTTTACAATCAACCCTCTGGCTGGGATTAGGGAGCTAAGAAGCTGACGTAGTATGTCTTGCTGCTCTGACCCTTACATTCACCAGGAGCAACAGGACACGTACAAAAGGTAGATGGTTAACAGTGTCAGGTGTGACAGGCAGGACAAATGGCAAGAAAACCAATATATCTCAAAGTTCCAGTTGTTTTCCTTGCTCTTCCTCCCTACCCTGTAATCTTAATTCATTCCCATGACTACCAGGTTGAGATTCACAACAGAATGCAATAAACAGAGGAGTCAGTGGTGCTTTGCTCCAACTCCATTGCAGTTAAACACATTTCAGGGTATTCTGTGACATGGAGAACTCAGCACTGTTTGTTTAAGTGCTTAGCCCATCTGTGAAATACTTGACTGGTCACTGGGTGGGAGTAAAAGCAAGCCAGACCACAATTCTTGTATCATGGTGACTTTGCACTACATGAGCAGCTGGGTTGCTCAGCACAGTTGTAGAGTCACTCCGGTTGAGATGTCTCCAACTTCCATTCCCAAACACGCAATTTGGAAGCCAAGCTGAAGTTGCTGCTCTACTACTTCCCCAATTGCAGCTGTGTTGTGATTTGTAAACATACATACAAATATAAACAAACAAACTCTCACAGTTGCTTGCATTTGGAACTACAGTTACACAAAGTGTTTTTTTTTTCATATATTATACAATGTAAACCAAAGGGTCAGAAAAACATTTAAAACGCTATAGGAACTTGTGTAGATAGAGCCTCAGCACATACTCATTTGCAGCTGTCATGCCCTAATAAAAACTGCTTTTCCTCTTCCTAGGGATTACGAATTGGTTCAATTAATTTATCTGTCTTAATTTGCACGTTGCTCTTTTAATTACCGAGGAAATCCTGAAAGCATCTTTGCTTGTTCCTCAAACACACCCAGGCACAAGTATTTCAGCCCCTCTACAGAAAAACCTTATCAAAGCCCAGCACCGACACCTCTCAAGAACAGGGACAGCTGCTGCGTCAACAGAAAGCTTTGCAATGAGTGGAGGGGAAGAAAAAAATTTAAATAGAAATCATTGGTCCCTAGGTAGTTGGATTTTCAGTAATCTGGTACTTTAATTAATCTTCTTCCACGCTCTCTACAGAATTTAGCATGTAGTAAGAACATTTAGTATAAAATATTTGTAGAGGTCTGAAATTTAAATAATCATGTGGATATTAGTATTTAATCTGTCTGCTTGCCAACTACATTAATCTTCGTGTTTTTCCCCTTTTAAAATAACATTTCCCAGTATATATAACATGTAGCTAAGCCATATGAAAGCTGATTGTCTTTAGGTCTGACCTACTGGCTAGTACCAGAGTGTCTAGAAGAAAAAACAAGGCTATGAAATGAGCAGGATTAGGAGAGTAGGAACAAGCTGAGCAATTTCTTAGTTATGGAAATGATTAAAAAAAAAAAAAAAAGTGGCCATTTCCTGGGGACTTACTTAAATTGTTTGCACCATGCTATTGATAACTGTTGGTGAAGACGTTTCAAAAAATGTGGTTCTCTGGAACACTGAATCCTATTTACACAAGCACACTATATCACGCTTATATTCTATTAGTTAAATTGATCTTATGATTTCCTGTTTGTATCTAATTAACATTGGTGACAAAACTCAAAAAGTTCCTTAAAGTTCCTTCTAGGACTGGTAGTACGTGTGAAGATATTCTGCACTCAGGCATCACAAATTGGAAAAAAAAAAACAACACACCACCACATGCTGGATTATCATATACGGACTTCTGCCCATTTTGCTTCTCCCTGCCAAGAGAACATCTAGATTTTTGAAAACATATCTGTGTCAAGACATCTTTATTCAAATAAAGCACATGAGATCTGTAAGGCTTTTCTCCTAAAAATGTTTCATTTCTACTAAAGCTTGAGTTACAACGCAGAAACAAGCAAATCCCTACTGGTTAAAGCAAGTTGGTGGAACACAAAGATGATTCAAAATCCACAGTGATAAATGCCATTTAACAAGCCTGAGAAAGGTCAAAACCTGTCTGCTGAAAAATCTTTTCCTTTCCTTCATATGGACTGAAATAAAGCAGATTCCCTAACAGCGCCTTTCTCAATCCATCCCACCATAAAACCCAAAAACATCTGATCTTCAAATTATGCAATTTATTTAGTATACAAGAGTCATTACATCTTTTTTACAACAACATATAAAATAACTATGTTAGCTCTCACCAACAGAATTGTGAAAGACAAAATGAAAATATACTTATGGTCCTCAAAGGCTTTTTCTCCCCTAAAAACATTCCAGCCACTTGGTAACGTTTTTGCCTCTGTGATCTAAATACGTCATTCAGCGCCAACCAGTCCACTGATAATGCACAGCTTGAGTCCTTCCAGACAATATGTAACAGACATGAAATCACAACGGTGTCATTCACATAGCTAGTTATTTCAGATTTTTGGTAAGTGCATTGCCACGAGTGTTGTTCATGGGGATGCATCATACTTAATACTACAAAACAGTGATATCACTACAGCCACTTGGCAATAAGGTGTATCAGGATGACATAGATCAGAACAGGTGAAGTTATAAAAAAAAAATGCACATTTTTAATGCAGTAAATATATACCATAGTAAGACACAGGAAGTAGAGAAAATAACCAGACAAGTAAAACACCACGTACCTCCTAGAAGTCTCCCGGACTTAGAGCCAACCTCTAGGAACAGGAAGCGTAGCCCTTTGTACCACCAGTCCCCACAGCCCAGTAGCTTGGCCAATACCAAGTTTCTGGTGTGCTACTTTGGGAGATGTTAGTGTTATACAAAAAATTGTTACTGTGGTAGTTCTGGATCAGGAGAGTTGTGGTTTTTATGTGTACCCAAGAGCAAAGGTAGTTTGGATTTTATTTTAAAAAACAAATAAAACTTTTTGTTTTCTATAAAAAGGTTTAAATTTCTCTTTTGGCAAAATTACAGGCTGTGTTTTTGAAGAAAAAAGCCTACTTAATTGTTATAGTCTGGACTTCTAGTCATAGCTGTTACCTACAAATAAATTGTGAAAATCTTGGGGTACCACTGGATCTTGGAATCTCTCATTTCAATCACAAGAAAGTTACTGCACCTTTAAAGAAAGATAAAACCACATTTTAAAATAAGACAGTACAGCCTAGATATACTTTACCTTACATGTGCTTGTTTTCAATTACTGTAAGGCACTCATTGAGGAGTTCACTGACCCATGCTCTCAGCAAGAACAGGCATGCATCATTACGAGCCTAATTAAAGTTTTAATACTGATTAAAATGTTTTATTATTGTATTACGTTAAACTGCAGCAGTCTCCAACCTCATTAAGAGATACAGGATAGAAATTACTCAGGAGTTTCAGTTGCTCAGTTTAACAGCCTAGCTACTGTCAATGTTTGATTTAAATACAGTCTGATTAAAGCATGCTTTCTTTTTGTGTTAGCATGACAGTGTAGAAGGATGTTGAACACCGTTAACGAGTATTTACTGAATATAAAATTGTTTGAGCATGTGACATAACCATCTCCATCTCTTCAGTAATTTACCTTAGTACAACTGAAAAGGGAAAACATTTAAATCATTTGGAATTGGAACACAGCCTAGTTTTGGAAGCTAATCTCATTACACATCTTGATTAAATTAAATGTGGAATTTGCTATCAGTAGCACTTTAAGTTTCCCATCACTAGAAATTAATTGCAGTGGTAATTATTATAACAGAGTTATTTGCACAGGCCACAAACACTCCTATAGGTGTTCAAATGTTAATTCAACGTTGGCCTAGAGGCACTTGATTATTACAGTTCTGTTTTCCATAAGAAACAAATGATCCTAGTGGATGTCTAATTAAAGTTGGAGAGTACTGTTAGACTTTCAATCAGACTTAATCTCTAATTTCAATATAAAACCAAAGCAGTGCTAAAACACAGTAAAAGTGACATATTATCTACAGAGCATTTAAAAAGTCAATACAATCCCCAAAGTTCTAGCCTGGTAAAAAGACAAAGACTACAAACAAATCACAAATTCTCAGGATTGAGGACTGCTTTCATGTAATTTTCCAAACCAATTTAAAATAATTGTAGTATCTTTCTTAGGCTAAAGAGCAAGGATACAGTGATTTTTGTGATAAAATAAATGGCCTTGTGACTGGAATAATGCAAAGCAAAGCTCTAATACCCAAACATATTTAAATACCTAAGGTTCCTGTCAATTTTAGGGGTGAATGTTTCTTCTGTAAGGTTGGCAGTGTTCAGTTCTGGTATCTGGAATTCATGTGGGGAGAAAATCGCCCCCCTGTAGTTCATAAAGTACATACCGAAAATAATGCAAGAGTCCAAGGTGAGAAATTCGTGTTTTGTTTGTCCTGAGCATTCTACAAGGATATTGTACAAGGATACGTGCAACATGTATCAAGCATGCTCCAACCTTAACTCTCATTAGAAATAGGTAACACTCCATTGTTATATGCATAATGTTATAAAACAGTATGTTTCTGTATCACTAAAAATGCAGGACAATGATTGAAATTTTATTCTTTAAACTTGTTTGCTGATTCTGTAATCACACCCACAAGCTTAGAAACTCATATCCACATACATTCCCAATGAATTCAAAAAAGAGGCACTCAAAGAGCATAAAGATCTGTCAAAGTAGATCACATCGTTCAATTAAACACTATTTTTTTAATTAAAGATTCACAAAGATAACACATACTTAGTATAGGAGTAGCATAGCCTGCTTTCATTGCATTTCTGTAACTTTATAGTAAAAATCCAAAACAGTGAGCAGAACTTCATAGGCTAGCTATTCTGCAGTGGTCATGCAGGCCGCTCATTTTGTGTGTTTTTCAGCTGGTTACAACTTGAAAACAATTACATCCTAGGTATTTCACAGGTTGGATTTTATAATCAAAATGGTCCCGGTTAGCATTTATGAATCCAAGACAATTTTGGCAACATCAAGAATGTTACCAAAACTAAAACTGTCTTAAAACAAACAAAAAATTGCAGTAATTAAACAAGAAACCATCAATGTAAAATGTCTTACAAATGTGAAATGTTTGTAAACTTCTGTATTTTCTAATGTGGGTCCTGGCATTAAAAAAAATAGTGAACTTGAAGACATTGTTGGAAATGTTATTTATGCTTAGCAAGTTTGTAAACATGGAATGTTTTGTTTTGAAACACTCTAGTGAAGTGTAAGGTGTAAGAAGGCAGATTTTTTTTAATTTCCTCACAGAAGCGAGGATACAATGAAGGCTTCAAATCAGGTTCATTCTCTCCCAAACCATCCATGATCTGTAATGAAATTGAACAACTTTGTGAAATATCTTTAGCCAATTCAGTTACAAAAAACAACAAGAAACCGAAAACAACCTTGGTGATACATTCAGAAGGTCAGACTGGCCAGATTTGTTAACAGTGACTGTGTGAAACAAGTGAGAGGAAAAAAGTAACATGAAACCAGTAAGATTTACATTATCATTGTCTCTACTATGGACAAAATGCTAACTTGTCAGTGGCAAGTATCTGCTTTGGGTTATGTGGTCTGCTACGGTTCCATGTTATTAGCTCTAGAAACGTTTGACAATTCTCCTTACACAACAGAGTAATACAACTGCTTGCTTTTCCTGAGGGAACCAAAGCTATGAAGTGATTTACCCTGTGAAAGGGAGCATTATTTGTATTCTGTTCATCTGATGTTCAGCAGAAGTGATTGCTTATTTTGCACAGGTTGAATTCCATCAAATACTATTAAAAGCAAGGAGGGTTCAATTTGGCAATTTTGAGAATGTCTAAAAGCTCCATTAGGTTTTACTTACTACACTTATGATGAAGTGGAAATAACCCAAGCTACTCCAAATCTTAACTGAGCTTCAACAAGAAGCTAAGCAAAATATTTTCTGTATAAATATTGTATGAAATACTTACGTGGCCATTAGCTATATCAAGTAGGTCACGTAACCTACAGCCTCTACTATGTCTTCTTTCATAGCAAATACTGTCTTCTAGGATCACATAGTCCGTGCCAAAGGATCGCAGTATTCTGTAAACATCTTCAGGAGATCTCTTGGCATAGATCTGATAAATCTATAATAGAAGAAAACTGAGTCGCAAGGTAAGTGCATAATCACTACCTATTTGCTTTTTCATGATTCTGTTATTTTGAACCAGAGGAAGAAATGAGATTGATAAGTGACATGATGTGAATTAGGTATTTCAAAAACAAACAAAATAAACACCAACAAAACCAACAACCCATCTTTATTCAGTATCCATTTACAGTCTCTACAAGATGGTATGCATACTATGATGCACAATAGTGTTGCTGCTGGCTATGAAACTGAGAGATACTGCTGCTGTTTTCAGAAAGGCCTTGGTAGATGCCTGTAAAACTTTCAGAAATGACTAAATTACAGGTAAGGATTGCTCTACACAGTCTCCCTGTGTAGAGTTTCTCAAGGTAGTTTCTATATAAAATATTATGTGCTGTTATGTCTGGGAACTCAAGGGACTATCAGGCAAATCAGAAAGTGCTCCATGTGAGTCTAACAGCCCGACTGGGCAGCAGGATCTGTAAATGCCAACAGTACCTAACAGTTTGTTCAGAACTAGCCATCTAGTTCAGTTATTCAGACATACACCAGCTGTCAGAAGTGACTTAGCAGATGCCCAAAGCACTGAGTTTCACAGATGAAATTATATTCTGGAACTGCATCTGAAAATCAGTTAGAGCAATGCATAAAGCACGTGATGTCACTTGCACTATGCCATTAGAGATTGTATGTGTTTTCCTGAACGGAGCCAGTGACATGAATAGGAATTAGCTTAAGCAATTGCAATACTCTTACCTGTTTTGTTCTCTCTCTCAGATGTTTATCCTCATAATGGGGATGATTAGTTAACGTCCGTCCAGTGCACAGTTTGACTCCTGCTAATAGCTGCATGCTTCCAGCAAACACTGCTGTGTTTGGAGTGTTTGACCTAAACAAATGTTGATAAGTCTGAGGAAGTCTCTGTGGGGGTATTTTTGCATCACTTGTTATAGATCCAATGGAATGAAAAAACATTTTTCTGTCTTCATTATTCAGGGAACAAACTGTTAAGCAACCATCATTTTTCTCAAATATGAGGCCTTAAATTCCAATATTTCCTTTAATGATGTACTCTTAAAAGTGTACAATAAATCACATACTCTGGAAATAAATACATACTCTGGAACTGTAAATAACAAATGCATTATGAGGAAATTTAGGGAAAACATGATCCTGAAAATGTTAACTAATTCCATATTTCATATGTTTCTTGGGCTCACAGAACCTTTCAATATTCATAAATTTCTACATCCTAATTATTTAAAAAATTCAGGAAACTTATTGTGACTTACATTTGTATGTGATGCAATGTATTCTACGTACAACAGATAATCTGAATGCAAAAACTTGTTCCTGGTATTCATATGGAATGAAAATTTTGCCGTGTCACACACATCAATCTTCCTATTCCAGCAATTGTGGGAGAGAAATTATGAGGAAAGTCACCCTCGCTGCAAAAAGCATGGTTCCTGTTGGAGGATCAGGGGGATGCAGTGTGGGGGAAGAGGCCAGACAGAAATACTATGGATTATTGATACAGTGATCTCATCTGAAAATCAAAACCAATGCCTAGAATTGTCACTTAAGTAAGTCCTGGTGTTTTGGGATTGTTTAAACACCTCCCCAAGAAAGCACTGTTTTGTCCATACTCCCCCAACAAGTTTAGAACCTGAAATATATTAAGACACAGTAGAAGAAAAGAAGTGTTAAACATGCCAGGCAAGAGAGGCTACTATAATTTAAGGCTAATAAAAGTGGTGATAGTATGCCAATTGCTTAACTGGTTTCTAGCTCTTAGTGGGCATATAACTAAGGGATGTTCTAGGAAGAGATTAAAACAACAGAAAGAAGCATATACTAAGCCAATTAATTTTAAATTGAGGGAACATGAATAGATGCCTAAAATCCAAATGCATGCACGCATGGCACCTATGATAGTCAAACAGGTGTGACACTTCAGGGTGTGCTTAGGGAGCCTTTTGAAATTGCAGCTACAAACTCAGTCATCTTTAAGCTCAATGACAGGCTTGAAAATGTTGAAACAAGTATTAGCTTTTACTATTCCTTTGCAAGAGATTATGCTTATAAATGAATTAATAACTACAAACCCTTCCTACAAATTCTTGCATTGCTATATTGATCTCATCTGGGACAGGCAGAGATGGTACTTTTAATATGATAGTTTAACTTTACTGATTTACTAGTTCTTCAGTAGCTTCACTTGGAATTCTGCGAATATTTTATCTCCTTTAAAATTTCTTTTACTTAAAACATTGAAAATCATTAAGTGTCATGAAGTAAATGTTTTATTAAAATAAATTAATTCATCTTAGAATATTATGAACATGTAATGGTACTGACAGGCTGTCAGCTAGGATTCATCCTTGCATCTGCAAGAAAGTACAGTTCTTTAGACTAAGCTGAAAACACGTGGACTAGGTTCACATGGGAATTTCAGAGAGCTTAAGACACCTAAATAGAAAATGATGATTCTGAATGCTTTCAATATGTCTGTGTTACTGTGGGAAGTCTGTTTCAGTTCCAGATTAGTTCAAGTTTTATAGATCAGCAATACTTATCTCCTGACTTGGCCTCATCCAGGCAATTCGGCACCTCTGATTCCTGAAGTGCCCAAGAGCAAACTTGCAGAATCAAGCTTTTCTTAAAAAAAACAAACTCACAAGCAAACAAAAACAGCCTACAGCCTCTGTTCTTACAAAAGAAATCTTCAGGAGATGGCGACGGTTTCCTTTTGTCATTACTCACTGGTTAAAACGCTTGTCCAAAATGTAGAAGATGCACAAGGTTCAATTCCCCTGTTCCTAAAAGTAATTCCTCTTGCCCAGGAGCGGGTGAAATACAGTTCAGTGCATTCTTTATTTTTTGGGCATTAAGAGCTTTGACCATTTTCCCTCCTGCTATACTTTAAAAGCAATACAATGATCTTCTCTTGCTTTCCAAAAAATTGGCTTACAGGCCTTGGTCCTGGATGGAACTGGGAACAAGGTATTCCAGGTGAAGTTAGATGTTTCCCCAAGACTTAGATTTACGTATCTGAAGCCCTACAAGTACCACTGCCCATATTTTACCCAGGCCAGCTCAGACAGTTCCCAGGCCAACAACCACTGTGACCTTCATGTGATTCTAATCTCTAGTTATTATCTTAAAGAACTTTAACTGGCAGCTGCTACTGAGCTTTCATCTTCTGAAACAACCACTAGAGGGGGACGTGACAATTAACTAATATTTTTCAGGTACAGGATAATTTCTGCATTTCATGCAAGCATCCTTCTCTAATACTTCTACCTACGTCAGTCACTAACTGCTGTGGACTGTATCCAAGGCAGCTAATGTGCTTCAAACCACTGAATGACACTTCTCTATTATAGAAAAATGAAGCAATTTTTACAAATGTCTGAAGAAATGATGTATAAAATGAAAGGATAATTTGTTTTCATAGCTTTCCGCCAAGCTCCATACCACACTGCCAAACCTGCAAACGATTTATTCTGTATGAAATGTCACTAAATAATGACAAGGACTTACAGGTCAAACTGATTTACATTATGTAATTTAAATGTCATTCCAAGCAGACTTAATGGCATTTTGAACAAATAATCTCATTTATTTTTGAAGCTCTAAGCCTTCAACAAGTTAATTACAGCTCAACTAATGCATAAACTAACCACTACAGTATAACGTGTGAAGGTTTTCTTTATCTAAATTTAAGAATGTAAAGAATTATGTAAATACTAAAGAATAACTCATTAAAAAGAAAAGGGCTTCACGGGAATTACAGGTCTATGCTCAACTTGCACAGATTCTAAAAGTTGTAGTAATTCTTTCTGTTAATAAGCTGCTACAGAATTATTGCAAGTTTGTTTTAAGGAAGCCCTAACGAAGTGGCAAATGTTGTAATCACAGATTGTATCATTAGAAAGAAAAATAGCTATTTCTATTTACTGAAAGTCCTCCGGAGTTAAACTCAGTAGTCAGCTTTCAAAGGTATAAAATCAGGTAAATCTCAAATTATTCCTTTCTTAGCACTTGGATGTGAGATGAATAAACAAAGCAAAGGGACTTGAGAAAAGGAAATTCTGAAAAGGACTTCTCAAACGTGCCACTCCAGAATCTTCTTTTTCTTGAAAACAAGGTCTTTTTAATTGCAGAACGTTCTACTAAAATATAGCAGAAACTGGTAGGTAGTAAAGCATATGCAATGAGACTATCACGGTTTTCCCCCTCCTCTCGTTTGGAAAGATAGAAAATAACAGAAAATGACAGCCACAAAGAAAGAGCAACAAGACGCATTTTTGTTAGTTCCAGCCTCAATTTCTTGCATGCACATATTGTTCACATAAAGGAGTGCACCTACACTGGTGGGATAAACATCGTTCTCAGGCACTACCAAGTTCGTGCTTGAATTTTACAGGCAAATCAGAGTCAATAGCAAAGGATAAGCCCAAGAATTTCAGGAAAGAGTAATTTAAACAAGTGTAATATTGCCCTTAAAGTCTGGAATATGTGTTGATTTCAGTATGATTACCCTTGAAAATCAGTCATGTAGGTAAGTAAGAGTGAAGAGTTAAAATTTATACCTGGCTTGAAATTAAAATATAGCCATTAATACAAATTACTGGATAAAAGAACTCCTATCAAAACATGGGCATGCTATTTTTGTAACCTTAGCTGCACTTTCAAAATCTGGGGGGGGTCTCCACTAAAATAAAATTTGCCTGATTGACCCCCATGTCTGAATCAAATCCATTTGACACACAACTATGCTCTGCCAAATCTTAGTCTCAGTTAACTTCCCCACTATTTTGGCTGTTGTCTGAAATTTCTTAAATTAACAACAAAACAAAAAAAAAAACCAAACAAAAAAAACCTTTTCTATGATTTTTATTAACTGTTGATAAAATATTCTACAATTCTAGACAGCTTTCCCCCTTAAAGGCAGAAGACATTGCTTCTTAAACACTTACCAGAAGAAAACAGAGTAGGGAAGTTCACGCTACTGATTTGCTCATTCTACTGATATTCTTCCCCATCTCACAAATGAGCATGTTGTTCCTGTTGTCTTAGGGAGAAAGACCAAAACTAAGAATTTTAATATACCTCCCATCTGGGAACAATGCTATGAACTATCCCTGTGTTACTGGTAGGACCCCTTTTTGACCTCTCTTTTTTTTTTTCTTTACTAACTAGAAAAATGAGGTGGAGGGTAGGAAACAACAAGACTGGGATATGCAAGCTCATTATGTCAAAAATTGTGCTCTAGAATAGATGCAGTCCGATACTATGCAGGCACTTTATTTTAAAGATATAAACCAGTATATCTTCCTGAAAACGTTATGCTAATGTTAGTAAGGGAAGGAGTTAATACATCTGAGACCCTTCATAGTGGACAGACTAATAGTTGGCTATGATTCAGACTATATATCTGTATATTTGGCCAAGTTAATATGCATTTAGATCTAAGCAGATCAAGAGATGTGGAGAGACTGCAACACAGATGAGTTATTCATAATTCAATGCTATATGTGACAAATTAGAGCACCTTATGCTGAGTTTTAGTAATGAATGATTAGTTCCTGATACCAACCTTGCCAGATCATTAATTGTAGCAGTTATCAAGTGTCAGTATCATAAAATACTTTTCTTACGCATCGAAACTTAAGAAAATCAGTCCCACTTTTAGAAACTTACCATTATTTTTTGTTGGCTTGTATTTAATGCACTAATAATTAACTCTTTGTATGAATAATATGTCTAAACAAAATAAATTCCAAATAGAAAATTTACCTCTAATTGTCTGTCATAACATGAAAAGAGGACAAGCACCGGTTTAGCATTTTCAGCACTAAGAACATATGAAAAAATATTCTCATTGGATCAAGTCAAATCCAGTTCATGACTGGGAGTAACTCCACATGCATATTTTATGTATAAATCCATATATATAACTCCATATATTGTACACAGGAGACCTGAACTATCAGACATTTACCATCATTTAATAAAACAGTAGTGCTAAATTGAACTGGCTGGTAAACATTAGTCACAAAAATGTGTCAATATGGCTGCAGAGATTCTAAATGATGGAAAAAACATGGCCTGCTTTCAAAATAAGTCAGGGAAGGCTTGTAATGCATTTTACTTCTAAATTACTCCTTCTAGTTTATGGATTAAAAATACAAGATTATGGAGTACAAATATGCTGCTATGGGTAGAATGGTCTGGGTGAGTGGCTTCCCTGAAATTCACTGCATATGAAAACACGACAGAGGGTTCCAAGGTAATACTAGGTCAGTGCTAAATGTAGTATTTCTAGAATAGAAACTGATTTTGAAAAATAAATAAAATGCTCCAAATAAATAAAAATCCCAGGAATATCTCTATATTAACCTGAGCTTAACCTGAAAGATTTTAGTGGTTAACTGTGTGTTAATGGAATATATCTCTTAAATTCACAGTCCTCCAGAAATGTCCTATTTGGCCCTTTTTATCAGATCTTCTACTTGTAGCGTTCTATTTTCATCAAAAAAGTACTTTCCTATGCTTTGTGAGAAAGCAGAAGTGATGAGGTGGGGCTGAAATGATTCTCACACTCCTGAAACAGATTTTGTACCTGTGTTTAGCCTTGTCAAGTTCAATTACAAATATTTTGTTTACAGTTTGGAACATATGCTAGGATTCATTCTATTAAGTAATTCTACTATTTTAAAGGTCAAGAAACATACTGTAGGGTACAGATTTCCTGGCCCTACAACTGTACATAACAGTTTTTTACTATTATAAACATTCTATTTTTTTCTTAAAGAAAAAGAAAAGGGCGTGGGAATGGGTGGAGGACTGGGAAATCAAAAGAAAATTGTTTCAATACAAAGAACTACTAATGTAAATAGGTAGACATAATATGATGGAAGAAGCTTGACACCTCCAAAATGACTCTTTCAGTTGGGAAAACTGTGCTTATGGGAGCAAATGGCATCAACTGCTTTCCTGGCACACATGCAATACAGTAGCATGATACTGAACCAGAAAAAAAGGAGGCTGGGGGTACTTTGTATATTGTTGTCCTCCACAGTCGTTAATATGCTAACCTCTAAATACCCCATTCATCTGCAACTATCTCTGTGGGTCACCAGAGATCACTGATGACCTGTGACAAATAAAACAGAGGACTATAACTAAGAACATTAGATTTACATAAATAGCATTTAACTTAAATAGAGAAAAAATCCTCTTACTTAATCCAGTTCATCAGCTCCACAGTGTCTGGGTCATAGAATTCTCTCAGCTCTGACAGTTCATCCATTATTCCTGGCCAGAACTACAATGAAAAGAAAATAAACTGAAGACAGAATGAACAAAACAACTTCTGGATGTTGAATTATTTCCTCTCAGTTGGTAATTGATCTTGTCCAGCTCATTGATTGCAAGAGTTAAGCATATCTACCCTTCTTATGAAGGATATGTGACTGTCATTACAACATAAACACATAGTTTCAAAGTTATAGATACGAAGCTCTTGCTAGATGACCAAAAGGAACTTAATAACCTGTTGTGGTGAGCTTCAGGAGCTTTTCTCAGAGCTCTGGAAAACTCTCACTGGAGCGGGTGGTTCTGGTGAGAGGTTTTCAAAACTCTGTTATAGTTTAAGATCAGTTTATATCTTAATACTTGTGGGAAACCACAAGTTGTCACCAAATGTGATTGTTGTGCATTGTATCTGCTTTACACATGAGCCATTTCCTTTCCCTGGACTATAGAATGAATGGTAATATTTTAAGTTATTTCTTGACAGGGCAAGCTTTAAGAAAAAGATCAAGAAAAAGAGTCATCATATAACAGTTCAGTGCACGACAGACAAGCCATTAAATAATGTCAATGATTACAGGAGAAGGAAAGGCACCAAAATGTGACATTAACGTTAGAAAAGCAACTTACAACTAAATGCAAAGAGGTAGGAGATGTGTATCAGAAGTTAAAATCATTACATGTGCTAAGGATGCCTTTAATGGCATTTCAGAAGTTTGAATTAAGAGAACCACTAAAGGAAAAAAGGAGAGTATTAATGGATGGTGACTTCCCATCTGGGGAAAACATTTCAAAACTTACTGAAGACAGTACATAAATCAAAGTTGGAGGAAGGAAATGGGAAGGACTGAAACGGATTTTTGAAAGCTGACCAAAAAAAGAAACAACCAACCCACCAAACTAACAGAACAGAGATTTATTTGAAGGGTGTCTTGTTCAAGCTAGAGAATATTCAAGAGCAAAAGGGAGCAATTAAGAAACACAATGACAGTGTTAATGACTGATAGTTTTACATCTGTCTTTACTACAGAGGACATTGTGGTGAAACCTATTCCAGACCTGCTTGCTTAGATAATAAGGATTGCTGGCTTGCAAAGTCACTGGAAAAAAGTGTAAGAAAAACCTCTTGATGATCTAAAAAAACATAAATCATCCAATTTAGATAATTTTCATCCAAGAGTTCATGAGGAATTTGAATGTGATGCTGCTGAGCTACTTAGCAAAAATATGCATTCTTTTACTACAAGTGTAACTATGTAGGAGGGCTGGGGAGCAGGAGATATAATTGGGTCATCTAAGACACTTATTAGCTTAACTGTCTATTTGATACATTTGTTAAAGTAATACTGACTGGTAGATTGAGAAACGTCTAAAAGACAGTTGTGGCAGAATCATGGCCTTAGTAGTGTTTTGGAAAGTACTGCAGTGTTATATTTCTGCTCTTCTGAAGATCTCCCAAGAGACTGGTAAATAAATTAAGCAGTTGTAAAATGAGACTTTAGAGTCTAATAACAGAACAAAAATTCCTCTCTTCACTGCTGAACTATCCCAGGTAGCCAAATGTTTTGAAAGCTTGGAATGCCAATTGCCTGGAGTCCCTTCAGACTGGAGACAGAAGGAAAAGGACTCTGCTTTGAGTTTAGATTATGTTGCGAACCTGCCATGCAATGGATATACACCTTGAGGATATACACTGGGCAATTTAAACTCAATGCTTGCAATAAGAACTCAGGAATTTTTAAAAGCTCGTAGGTGTCCCCACATAAAATCTTTTAATTCTATCTAGAAAGCCTAGAATTTAAATAATTATCCCAGCCATAAATGTGGAGGTGCTGAACAGATCACTGAGGTTCCTAGCAGTTCAGCACTTTTCAAATACAAGGCTAGTAATTTTGAATTCAAAAAGTTTAAGTATTAATTATTTGGCCTCTAAGTGTAAAGCAGAAACTACCACATTATAAATATATACTGTTGGCCTAAGAATGAAAAATAACAATCTTCTTAGGAACTGAATTAAATATTATGAATAAAAATAAACATATTTTCTTTTGTCATTTCTTCTTCAGACTTTCACGTTCACAAACTTTAGGTGTAAAGGATAAATACATACAGTACATACAAGGAGCTCTTCAGCCAAAGACAGCTCAGATCATTAGTATATGTTGAGCTATGAGCTCAAACAAATGTATGTATACCTTTGGAGCAAAAGGACTTGGCCGTGATAAAGATAAAAATGCAGTTTAAGAAACTTTATGAATTAATAGTTTAGTAGCAAAGCAAAATCAAGATTATTTGCCAGAAACAGTAACTGCAAACTTGCTGAAGCTCAGGAACCAATTTCCAGTACCAACAATTTATTTAGGAATGACTGACATGCAAACAATTTGATGGGTATTCTGTGTTGAGAAAAATGCAGTGGACACTGATACAACCAAAATCTATCTATAAAAAAATATGAAGTGAAATATGGAGAATATTTAGTACTGCATTATATCCACGTGTTTATCTGTGACACAGCTAAAGAATGCACAGAGATACTACAGTACGTTTACATGAAACCTGAAAGACAGCTAGCATTTTAGCTGAATCTGTATCCAAATAAATTATTGTTCAAGTGATGTATTTAGGACTCTGGTAACCGCAAGCCTCAAAAGAAGCTTTCATTAGCTTATTTCATTAGCTTATTCAGGATTAGGTTAATAATCCCATAAAACTCCTATTTTGAGAAATGGCACTGAAGGGCTCTTCTGACAAATGTATGCGTAACAGGTAATGTAGTACAAATTTACAGACACTACTAGCACAAGAAAACTAGCTATGATGGCCAATTAAACTTTGTGGTGAATATGTAGGACACTTGTACATCTGAGCAGTTACTGTGCATGAATAGATTAATTCTTAACTGGGAAGGAGAAAGATGAGTAAGTCTCTTATCAAAAACTCCTTGCTCCGTCAGTTTTCATGTAAAGGTTCTGTAAGAATAATAAATAAATACTTTCTCAAAGAACTGATGGATAGTTTCTGGATCTCTCTCTCTCTAAGAATTTTTATTCTAATCATTGACAGGGAATCTAGTGACAAGTTTTACCTGTCAGCTAGGCTTCTTTCCTGAAAGCTCACTATTATTGCTTTGTGGAAAAAAAAACACAAACAAACAAACAAATATATCCATTCATCTGTACTTGCAAGAATTGACTTTTGAAAGACAAAAATACCAGGTTGATGTATATTTTTATTCCCACTGAGCACTTCTAAAAATTGTATTTTTAATGTCAATAAAAATGATTTCCTATATTTAGAAGAAACACAAAAAATAAGGCTCATCAGGCAGACTGACCACAACTACAACTGATCTAAAGCATATGAAAATCATTTATTTTTGTTGACTTTAGAATTGAATCTGACAGATTCAGGAACTTTGTATCTGCTCATGGAGAGTATGAGGAAAAGTATTTCTAGCTGATCTGTCACATTAAACCATTAGATTGTTATGCTCTTAGCATCATCCGTGTCAAAAGAAATGGCATTATTTTGATTATTTTCAGAGATGATAGAAAGGGAAAAGATGATAGAAAACCTCCTCCTCAGCTAGCACACCAACGAAAAAAATCCTAAAAAATCCTCTAGCAGAGCAACAGGAAAATTTAAGTAGAATTCATCAGTGTAACTTTGCTAAATAAACTTTTTTTTTTTTTACTTTTTGTTTCACTGTATTAAAGTGGAGGAGCAAAGAACATACTTCTGGAGTGAACTCTTAGCAACTTTCTTAACTGTTACGCTTTACTACTACCTTTTTAACTTTAGTAATGCACGTTCACCTGGAGTTTTTCTGAAGGTAATTATTTAACAGAAATAGTCTCATCTCATACTAGGTCTTGCAGAAAAAATCTCTGCAACCAAGTGGCTTCTGATTTTTTTTTCTTTGCAAATGCAGATTAAAAGGATGGTATGCCCATTAATTTAATGATATAATTCTCACTGCTGTGACAGACTAATAAATTTGTAAAAGTTATTATTTTAGCCTATTATTTATGCTTTTTCGGTCTGTTCTGTATTTTAAAAATGTCAGAGGAGGCACTACAGTAGAGAATGCTTTGATTATTTCTACTCCTACAATGCATCATCACTCAATATAACAATCTGCATCTTATCTGCACACTATCTGCAACTTAGTTAAAATCAAAACAGACAAATTTCCAGAAAGTAAGGCATATAAATCATACCTTCTAACTTATGCATATAATTAGACAAACATTTGTATCTATGAACAATCCTTTGGATAAAATGAGTAATCCTTTAAATGTAGTATCTTATGAATAAAGATATATGCACTTCAGGCAAATCTATCATAATTTTTAAAATTCAGCTACAACTTTCTATGCAATTATGTACAGACAACATCTCCTTAGTAAAAAATGAAAATCGAATGCAATTAAAAAATGCCAAAACACTGAGAGAGAAAAATACTTACCTTATACGAAATGTACAGCAATGTAATTATTGGTATGGAATATTTAATCACTTGTGTCTAAAAGAAATCACAAAAGAAAAGGTTATTCTGATGATACATCTTTTCTATGCTTTTCAATATATTGATATATGACATGCTTATGTGGTAGAATTTACACATGTTGAATTTTAAGTTCATATTCTCATTTTGTTTTAAAGTAAAGCCCTTATTATACATCTACCACAAAGTGAGGGATTTATATCTGATTAATCAATCTTCTACCAAGGTAAAACACCGTATTGTTGAGTTTAACAGACTGTAAAGTTCTCTTCAGACTGCTGATGATTTCTTAGTATGGTGACTAAGACTTTTTTTAATAAAATTGTAGTTATTTTTCACAGCTACATCAATATTGCCATCTAGTGTATTCAAATGGAATTGTTTAATATATAAAATACTGGAAAATGTATTTTACTTGATAAGCTTATACAAATACACTTCAGAAATAACTAGTTTAAGAGGACTACAAACAATATTTGTAGTTTTGAGTCTTGATTGACTTAGCTATGAAGCAAAAATTAACTTCATGAAATCCAGTAAGTATAGTGCCAACCCGCTGTGATGTGTAGAGATGAACACATTTCAGGATTAGTCGCCATACTTCTGTACTACACAGGCCAAAAGATGCAAATACACACATGTGGGACGTCCACAGGTACTTCATTCTGAAAGAATGCACACAAATTTTTTGCTTATCATCTGGAACTCTGCTAAGCTGTACTGATGACAGCAGTTATATTACAGACATTTTGAACACAGTGTTCATGGACTTTCAAGTCTCTGAAATAACTTAATGAAAGATCAACATTACACTTTGCTATGTGCTCTTGAATATGTATCTGCTCCCCAAATTCCAAACAATATTTTTTGGCAGAATTTGGGGAAATGTCTCAGTCAAGAGGAAGTTGATACACCAGGGAGAGCAAAGAAGATTCATGGCCCTATCAGTTCATGGTCAGCATTTTACACTCTTACTAAAATATATTGTCTACAAAAACCTTTAGAATAATAATAATAACAACAACAATAACAACAAAAAAATGTACCTCATTGTGCTTAATGCCAGACACCCAAAAAGAACTGTGTGAATTAAGTTGTAAGCAGCATCAGGCTTCAGTATTATTGTGTATTCTTCTGCTTTTTCCTGAACTTGATTTGAACCACTGATTAAACACAAGAAACAAAGTGTTATATTAAGTTCTGTTACACACCTCATATAGTAGTTGGCAGTATTTCAAAAAAGCACATTTAAGCCTGATTCCAAAGAGCAATACTGCTACTATCAGCCCAAAATCTTATATTACATCTACGATATAATTAAGCCTGATAGCACCAACTTGATAGAGCAACAGGTATCTATTTTCATGTCTGCTTTTCTGCATGTGCAGTGGGTTTAAATAAGTTGTTTGAGAATGAGACACAATTGCTTACAGAAAGGTATACTTGAACAACTTGGTCTATTGCTTGAAGCAGCTACTCTCACAGGACTCACAAGGCTTTTGATGACAGTAAAAAACTTTACTATGTTTTGTGGGGGTTTTCCCGTTTGTTTTTGGGTGGGGGGGTAGTTGACATAACTGGGTCAGTATTAAAAACTGCAGTAAAGTCTTGGATTACATTAAAGGTTACAGAAATAAATAGCTGTAGTCTTTTGTTAGTTTTTAAAAATTGACTACTGCAATTAGTTTCAAGATGTCATCTGAATGCCACCAAAATGCCTCGTAGACAACTGACTTCACAATCACCATATCATAGTTTTAGAATCATTATGTGTCAGACCCTCTCTCATTCCCCTTTGCCCTCCACACCTTTTTCTTATTTTCCATAAAGCCTACAATGATTGATATTAGTAATACAACACTCCTTGATTTTTGGTTAATCAGGTTTTCTATCATCCCTTCTAACTTTTGCCCACATTATAAATGTAAAACTGAGTAGTCTGTAATTAACCATTTACTTAAAAAAATATATTTAAATTAGTATTTAGTACTAATTTTCTTCTACTGTTCTGTAAATTCCTCCAAATCCTACACCTTAGCTACAGGAACTAATCAAAATTATCTGGTGGCAGGTGATGGACAGTTCCAGTCTACCATTCTTGCCACCTCTTTACACAGATTGCAACAGTTCAGGTAAGAGTATGTTAGTTCCTATCTGGGCAGCTTGAGGATACCCACCAGGGAAATCTTTGAGTACCTTGCACAGGGTAAATGAGATGAACTATAGAAACTAACATTGTCTTGTATATTAAAAAAAAAAAAAAAGCACACCTTCTCTGCCCCTTCACCAGAAAAAAAAAAAAAAGCCTAACCATCAAACAACTCTGCATATACTGTAGAACTTCAACAGCAAACAAAAGAACTAGGAAGAATCTTGCGAAGATTATTTCTTTGTTCAGTCCTGTTATGCTGATTTTATTTTTAGCTTTAATAGGAAATCACTTATTCTGCCTGATCTCTATGTAGTACATCCTATTGTTTCCTTAGCACATGTGGAAAGTCATACTGTATGCTGCTGCATTCAAGTGTCAGTTCCTTAGCCTGCTGAAGAAGAGAAAACTGATTAAAAAAAAAAAAAAGACTTATTTTTAAAACATATTTTACCTGAGGTTCCGAAAGGCAACAATGAGAGCTGCTACTGTCATAGGGAAGAGACTGAATATGTAGATGTAAAAAAGTAATGTATCCGAAAGTCTTGAAAAAGTATTTAATGGTAGTAAACCAAAAGCTTCTTCACAAAGATAGAGGTTAGCATCAAAATCTCTGAAGAAAAAAGAATAATACTTGTCATCATGTATTTCATAACTTGATATCAAAAAGGACCAAAGTTTCCTTTTTTCCAAGCAATTATACAGCCACAGTTGAATAGCTTTTTATGGAAAAAAAAAAAAAAAGTCCAACATAAACACAGGGTAAAAATTCATGATTCATTACTAAGATTTTAAATAAGCAACAACCTGCGGGCTTCAGTTATTGGAGCTTTACAACAAAAAGTAAAATTGCAGCTAACTCATACCTTGTTGCCCCGAATCCAAATTTTGCTTTCAGGAATTTGAATATATGTTCATCCGATTCAAGATTAAGACTTTTCTACAAAAGGAAAAAAAAAAAAAAAGCAATCAATATTTTTAAGTACTGAAAAATTAAGCTTCACCTAGTAAACTTGTTTTTTACTTTTGAAATTAAACTATGAAGCACACAGGCTTACTGAGATAGAATGAGTGCTTATTCGATTGCAAAGCACTCTGTAATATGGTGCTGTGATTCAAAGGACAAGTTATTTACCTTTTCAAAATACATATACTGCTTTCTTATTTACAGATAAATTTTACCCATGACAGGTTGGTTTTAGCTATAAGTTTTACTTCAATGACTTATTACATATTACCATGCTATTTTATATTACATATGTACTAAGTTTTAATGTCAGTTTTACAATCTCTTGAAAAGCAGAAAACTGCTACTGTCTGTACTATTGTGCAGATCTCTCTATGCACAAGAATAAAAGTATGGAGTAGTCTACATCAGTTTTACAGCAAGCATTTATTTTAACTGCATTCATTGAAAAGTAAATTAAATGAGATTTTGCAAATGCTCAGCAGTATCATAATGCAGTATAAATATACTTTTTTATAAATTAACACTACATATTCAAATACACATTCATAACTTGAAGTTCACCTGTAGTTTTATGTTAAGAGTTTTAAGATTGTATGCTTTATAGTATACCAAAAAGATTAGCAAAGCAACATTTTAATTTCTGAAACCTATTCTTAGAAATGCAGTGATATCTTTGCAATTTTTATTTAAAGATATTATTGTAGATGACCTCTTTACAAGTACCTTTCAATATTACAAAATTAAATTTTGTAGTATTACTGTATTAAAAAATATTTCCTTACCTTAATGAATTTATTTACTAGAAGAGTCAAGCTTAAGACTAATAGTACATGGAGGATAAGTTTCCCAAGCCTATTAAGCAAGTTGCCCTTCTTTAAGTTTTTCTAGACAGAAGAAAATATTAGTATTTCAATATTTAAAATATTTAGGATTCGTATGTATTTGGAACAAAACCAACAAAGACTGTTTGGATCCACTTATTTGTTAGGCCTTTTATCAGGATATGTATTAGGCTCATGTAAGCAAAAATTCAGACATAACCAAGTATCCAGAATAAAGATATATTTCTTCCCTGAAACTGAAGGGACAGTATCATGAAAAACTCTCCAGCATATTCTTTTGGCACAGTTATTTAACTAGCCAAATAGTCTTCATTTAGAGGTGGCACCAAAAGGAATATTTACACAATTACTGGCACCCAGAGAAACTGCGGTTGTGATCCAGGATTCCTCTAACTTCAGTAGCATGATGTGCCTTTTCAAATATCTATTCATTAGACTCTCCACCTAAATGTGGCAAAAGTGTATTCTGACTAAAAATATCAGTTGATGTGATTTTGACCAATTTTCCAGGTCAAAGCTCCAGATCCAAGAACTGTACTTCTCATGCTCACAGGCAACTCGGATTAGGTGCAGACATTGTCTAACTATAAAACAAAACCAAAACAAAAAAAACATAGTCCTGATTTTAAAAAGTCACAATAGTGAGAGAGAGCAGGAAAGGCTCTACAGGTTCATATATCCTGGTTAGAGGCAGTCAACAATGCTAGTAATAGGAAAAAAAGAACTGTAAATAGGAAGAATTCCCAATCTCTGAAAGAAAAAACAGATTTCAGTAAACTGAATTTAACATATATCTAGATCTCATAGAATATTTTGCTAGAGGCAGATCTGTAAATCTAAGACAAGTCCTGCTGAAACAAACGTAAAGTCCATTTATGCAATTTTTTTGCAGGATCCAAACTGAAGCTTGCACAATCATATGTTAACAGCAATCACAGAATTATGGTCTTCGATGTGCTCAGTTACACTGTAGTTAGTGTAATTGAATTCATTATTTGTTCATGCAATATTTTTGTTCCTCTACTCTAAAGTAATTCCTATAATTAGTATTAGTAATTTAAGATTACAATGCATACAAATTATTCATTTGTAAAATATAATGTGTAATACACATATAATATATAGTGTGATATATACTTCAAACAATTTCAGTACATACCTGGATTGCTCTTGCTATCAAGACAGAAGCATTAAAGCTTATAAGTAACGATCCAAGAATCATAGAATTAAAAAACTGTAGGACACAGACTAGCAATAATCCAGAAATTTGGATGATATACAGCCATGTAACCTGTAAAAATAATGATACTTTTATGCCTACAAAATTTTAGTCAGCTCCTTTTCTTAGAGTATGTTTTATAATTTATTTCAACATCAATTACTTTTACAAAAAATATATTTTCTTGCACTATATCATCACGCCTAGATTCATTACTATACTCTTCCTATATCTATGTCTTGAAGTAGATTTAGTATTTTATACCTTTCCTATGAAAACCTGATGCTGTAATAAATTGGACAAGTTAAACACTTGCAGAGTGAGGAAAATATTAATTAGTTAGGATTTGGGAGATGTTACCTGTTTTCTTTAGTCACAAAACTCTATCTGCAGCCTCTGTAATGTCTTCACAACCAAAGACATACACCACAGTGCAGTATAGCAATTAAACATTATCTGATTTCTGTGTAACTTCATTTATGTCTTTCCAAACTACACAGAACTATTATGACAATTCACTTGAATGCATATGCTAAAAAAGTGAGCTGATTTTCTGATACAGTTGTACCAAAACACAAATTTTACCTTACAAAAAGTGAAGTTTAGCCTTGTACTACTGCAGTGGTCAAAATCAGTACCAAATGGACCATCGAACTCCAATAGTGTTAAGTAGCACTTTTGGAAAATTAACATGGAATAAGTGGTGCAATAAGTCCATTATAGTATAACTGGGGGGACTGGACTAGATGGTCTTTCAAGGTCCCTTCTAATCCCTAACATTCAGTGACTGCCAAACTTTAAGGTAGCTAATTAGTCACATTAATTGCTAACTTCAGCTTACATTTGAACCCATAATGAAAATTTTAGATTTCATCTCAGTAGAATTTCACACTGACATTGAGTTCAATGTTTTCATCTTTTATAGCGTGCTTACATTTCTGAAGACTGACAGTACATGATCCCTTAATTTCCTAGTGACATTTTTTTTGATTTTTTAGCTCATTCTGTTTAGCAACATAGTGATAATGTTGTTATTTTGCGGTGAATTTCAATGCATGAAATCTAACTGCTTCTTTTGAGCCCTCCAGCCTATTTTCCTCTTTTGTGGTACAGTGCCTACAACCTAACTTTCAAACAAGGATGCAGAATGGTTGAGGCAAAATGCATAGCCTGTTATGTCTTCAGCTTAGGCAAAGATTTCTTGTACCTTTTTTTTTTTCTTCCTGGTCACTTCCAGAGGACATGCTCAAGCTGTGGTATTATATAACTGTTGAAATGGTGTTTAAAAGCATTCCCTTAGTAATGTCAAAATATAGTTGGGTCTAAACAAAACTAGACTAAAATTAACAGGAGTGAATTATATGAAGTGAAATAAAATCAGCTAAAAAAATGTGTAATTTAATTATTCACTTTTCCCACTTAAAATATATGCACTATGATTATTCAAAAGCTGAAAGGCATACATGCAATGCTTCCATAGCTTGATGATGGAAAAGAGAAAAGTCTGGTTCTTACCTTTGCTGTGGGAAGCATGTCAAAGCAGTCCGGTATGAATAATGCCAACGCTTGTATCAGCATCATAAACTGATTAAATTGCCAAGTCAAGCTGAAGAGGAAGGTTGCTATGAATACAGCCAGAAGTGTCAGTCTCTGGGAGGGTGGAAAAAAGTTTTATTATTTTCCTTCATCAGAAAAAAAAATCAGGGATTTAATTTATTTTAAATCCATTTTTAAAATGTTAATACATGCTCTCTGCAGTAACTGCTTGTAAGATAATATTTTTAGACCTTTGAGCTCTTGTATTTACACCTGTATTTTATCACTGTAATATGTTCTGGTTTCAGCTGGGATAGAGTTAATTCGCTTCACAGTAGCTGCAAGAAAATGGTGAGTTTTTAGATACGTTCAGCCCATAGATTGACATGCAATATGTTTTACTATGCTACAAATAGTAGTTGACTTGAACAAATTGAGGAGTAACGACTGTCAGAGTTTATCATCAATTTACTTTTATTTCTGCAGATTGGCACAACCTCCTATTTTTGTAATACAAATGATAGCAAAGGAAAAGCTTTATTACATGAGTTTCAACAAGCTTTTTTCCTGTCCCCTGTGCTGCTGTTTTGTACTCTATATAGAGCTTAACTTTAAAGTTAAAAGCTTCACCATATTTTCTTCAATGCTGAGCATATATATGCTTGTATTCCAACTAAATCTAAAGGATATTTTAATCTTTGTAAGCAATTTTTGTGTGTGTGTGTATACACATATATATCTCCAGTGCTACAACTGCTTTTTAAGTATTTTCTCCTAAGTTTTGGAGGCAGTTTTCTGATACTAGTTTTGCTGTGTCATACTTGTAAGAAATACTCACTTCTTGAGCTGGCTGCAAATGCGTTCTGAGTAGGTATGTGATGGCTGCAATCTGAACCGCAAAGAATGGTAGTGCCCAGTTTTCTCTTAAGGGAATGGTGAATTCTACTCTTGTAGTATCTATTCTATACAAAACAAACAGTTTCATAAATTTAAAACAAACAGAACACTAACTTGGGTGACAGAGAGGCTGCAATGACAGGCATGTTTTGTGGTGTTTTAGAAATGGAGACTCTATACTTAACATGCCTGGTTCTAAAAAAAATACCATTATGAAGGTCCTGCAAATCTGCAAGTTGTTTCTGTACCTCAGCTGCTGTGCTTTAACTTTACTTACTGTGAGAAAAAAATATAGTATGGATTAAATCTCACTTCTGAAACACAGCTTGAGTAATTAAAAAACGAAAAAATCAACCCCCCCAAAAAACACCTCTGTAGTCCAGCATGTGGAATTTAAGTTACAGGTAATTTTACTTTGTCTTTTGGTTTCTGTAAAGCACATATCAAAATATTAAGACATCAAGTTCTTCAATGTGATCCCAATGCATTGGATTTGAATACCACTAGACTGGTCAGAAACTTGAGGTAATTTTTTGAATATTCTAACATAAAAGGTATGTTACAGGAATTAGTACAAGCTCCCCGATAGGCAGTCATTACAAAACCTCAATTAGAAGTTAAAAACACCACCAATACAGAACAGCCTATGTCACTAGTCTTAGCTTCATTCCAGCAGCTTAGTGCTGATGTAAAGCCAGTTCCTCCATGTTTCTCTCTGAATGGAGAAATCAATTGATAAAAAAGATTATCTTAGGTTGTTTAAAGAATCCCTGGTGGGTGGATAGTAAGGCGAGACCTAAAGGGCATATTAGCAGATGTCTTTAACATCTATGGGACCCTAGGCTTGAAAATACATGATATATCATCTGGAGATCCAGGCGTATCTGAGATTTGTAGTCCATTTTCAGAGACTAATTTACACAAAAATTTTTACTCCAATTTCTTGAAACTTTAGTCTGCATCTTCAATTCATTTTTGATTGTTTTCTAATTATTTTCTAATATTTTTTCCATTTTGTGTCTAATCTGGAGAGAGACCTTAAAGTTGATTTTTTCCTCTAATGAATCATGCATTCGAAGGTTTAATGCCCTACCTTTGACATGAGGTAAAAATTTTTGGAAGACTGAATGCTGAACCTCACTTACCTGTTTGTAATATACCAGCAAGCTGCCAATAACCCTGAAAGCCATGTTCCACTAAGAAGCCAGCTTGTTACATACAGAGCAATGACATACACTGCCTGAAGTCCAAACAAAGTGTAGATATAAAAATAAACAGGCTCTAGGTATTGCTGTAAAACACAAGAACACTGATGTTGACATAAAACACTTGGGGAGAGGATTATACTTAATATAAATTAGGTTTTGCTTTGATAAATTAAAAAAGTATCAGAAATATTTCTAATTAGAAAATAACTGAAAAGGGGAGCTATGATTCACTGGGCAATCTTCATAATGCACTTACAATCTAAAGCCATAAATAAATGCCTACCTGAATTGGAAGAATCCTATACAGAATGCTGAGAAACACCTCCTGGTAAACATTCATTCTTTCAAGTATGTTAATTGTCCTCACAGATTCAGTTTTATTGTCATATACTAAAGCATGTAAACCTTAACGATAAAGAGAAATTGAGATAGGAGATGGTCATTTTTCCCCCTCCATCTTCATTTGAACAGTGAATAACTTTTTCAAAGGTATTTTAGGATCTTTCACCAAAAACTGCATATGTTGAGCCAAGGATTCAGGTCACATTACCTCTAAATCACCATGACCTTCTGAGGTCTTCAGCTTTCCTGCTGAGAATGTGACTCAGAGTGCTAATTCAAGTACTATATATTTAGTAATGTATAAAACATTTATTTTTACACTTACATTCCTAGTATAGAGTTTGTAGTACGTACTGGATCTTGAGAACCATTCTTGTCACTACTTTGAACACATGTGATGTTAATATTGACAAATGTAGTATAAGCAAAATTGGTAGGGAGCAACATTTAATTATCTAGAAAACACGACACTATCACAGAAAACCCTGTCATCGTATATGGTTTGCTTTAGATAACTGCCATTGTGTCACTTACTGTATAGGCATACAACAAGAAATTGTCCCTTCCCACAAACAGCTCATAATTTAAGTTGAACAAGAAGAGAAGAGTGAAAATGAGAGCAATATACTGAATAAACCAGCAAGGCTGAAATCTGAACAAAAAGTTGTCTCCCAAAGAAATTGCCTTCCTCTGAAGATGAAGGTGTGGCACAGAAACCAATGTATCTCTGTGAAAATGATTACGTCCGTAACTTAGTGGCTCCCTGGTGGATGAATAGAACAAATCTGTCTCCAGTACTACTGTTACACCATCTCTCACAGTTATGGTATTCCTTGTCCTCAACTATATTTGAAAAAACGTTAAAAACAGTCAGCTGGCAACACGAAGTAAAACTTACTTTACAGTTTACAATACCTTGCTGGATGGAAGCAGCCTGAATCATCTGTTTGTAGTAGGAGTAATAAAGTCCACATTCTGTTCTGAATGAAATTTCTCTTTCAACTTCCTGCAAGTTAAAGTTCAATAATAAATTCACTTTCTATTTGCTTTTTGCAATCAAATGAAGCTGTCATGTTTTTCCATCAAGTCAACCCAATGGATACGGTAAGTATGGAATTTTGGTACCAATTATGTTAAACTTGCCTACGTAAGTAAACTTCTAATATTCTGATCTAATTAATTTCATTGGACACTCATCCAAATAACAATTACTAAAGAGTCAATTTTAGAATGGAAAATTTATTTCGAATTTCAGTAAAAATAAAAACATAAAATTCTAATTCTGTCTACACTGGGGGAACTGGCCTATTCAGTAGTTTGAGTCTTTGGATTTATGTACTCTGTGCAACTTAGTTTAAATAAAATACATGAACAACTTAGGGTGAGAGGCAAAGGGCTGAGGTGTTGATGCTTCTGTTAACTATAGAAATGTACATGCCTTTGGTGGTTCTGATATGCAGTTCTGAAACATTTTGGATCTTTTACTATTTTTGTATTATTCAATGTTTAGATAGGTGCAGTGGCCAAGGGGTGGACTTTAAAACTGCATACGCATGCTCCATGCATTTAACCTTTTCTTCCAGATGTGGTTACACTGTAGTGCTCCATGGCTTTGCCACCTTAAGACTTGATTAAATCAATGTGCTATAGTTGGGACTACATCATAATTCCAACTCTGAGATTTCAGCTGGCAGGGTAATCTGCTGCCCATTTCCTAAAAGCTGTTTCTTGCAGGAAGCCAGCTAATCGTTAGTCTCACACTTAATATATATGTTAAAGAAAAAATGATTATTTACTTGTTTTTAGGCACAGGTAGAGTTATTTTGTAATCCAAAAATGTTTAAATTATCTAAATTAGGTGCATTTCAAACTCTACCTTTTTTTACCTGCTAGAGCAGGCGAGGTCTAGTGAAGCATGAAAGCTTTCCTAGATAAAACTGCTCTCGGACAGGATCTTGGCTTAGGAATTTGTTTCCTTCTGTTAACTTATTAGTTATGAAGACCTAACGAAATTTTTAAAAAAATCAGAGCCTTGGATGACCACATTTAACCAAGATAAGACTGCACGAACAGCCAATTTGATGAGAAATAATAGGCATTTTATACAAAATTATTTTCTTAGTAGTGGTCTTTGTGGTAGTTTTGATAAACACATTCCTTCAATTATCTCTGTTAAGCAGTCAATTAGAAAAGGTTAATATCCCAATTTAAAATCCAATGAGGTCCCCATATGCGGTGTAAGGAAGTCATACGTTAAGAAATTTTGGTAAGATTTCCAAAGATAACCTTATTAATTCATTTTTTGCTTGTTTTTTACAAAAATACTGAAATAACAGAATGATACTGATTCTGATATTTTTATGAATGCCATTCTGGTTAAAGCAACCTTGCGCAGAATTCCAGGACCTTCATCTCTCTTAAACAGTCTCATCTCTTCTGCTGGCACAGAACTCATAGTATTTCAGAGTTAACATCAATCTAGACAAAAATCATGCTCCTCCTTTCTCTACTGCCCAGTACACCATATCTTAAATCAAAACACGTATTTTATTGAAGTTAAGTATTGACAGAATAAATCCATATTAGTTCTGGTCTGAGAAAAATCAACAGATAAAAATGCATCTGATTCAAAGTAAGTCCACAATTAAACTCTCCAGCTGTTCTGCAGCATACAAATAATTATAATACCAGCAGAAGAATCTGATATTGGCACTAAATACTAAAAGCTACATACTTAGCAAAATGAGAATGCTGGATTTTGAATGAGCTCTATTTTCAAATTCATCACTACTGAAGTCTTCTAATACCAAAATACCAAAAAGCAGCTGATTCAAAGTGTTTAAAAAAAAAAAAAAGACATGTTAACATTTGGAATTTATTAAGGGGGAGAGCATAGTCACAGAGGGGGATCTAATTAGCAAAAATGCATTCAAACGTGATTAAATTGTAATCCTGGCACCAGCTGTATTCAACCAAATGCTATACTTTATGAGACAAACACTAGTGAGTTTTACATCTGTTTCATGCTAAGATAACATCTGTTTTATTCACTTGCAAGACTTTTCCGGTTCTACAGAAATTTATACTTTTTCTAGTATACCATGTCAATAAAAACATATGGACTTATGGGTAAGCATTACAAAAGTAGGTTTGCCTTACTGTATATTCAATTTGTACGTGTTCTACAAAGAAGTTATCACTGTTATAAAAAAAATCTTCCGGGATATAGTATGGCATATGATTTCAATTTATGCAATTGTAGTCTCATAGTATTAACCATTCAAAACAAAATACAAAGGACTCTTCCTCTCTAGAGCAGTACAAAATTCTGGAAGTCAAATTTCCTCAAGCTCCCTAACCGAGTCATCCCAGATACTGAGCAATCAGCCAAAATCTGAGTTGAGCTTTTCTACAAATAAAGAACACAAGCAAAGCTCTAATTTGTTTTACCTTTTGACAAAGCTAAAGCACAATTTGTGTTACTGGAAATATTCTTTAGCTGTTCAATTTAAGATCAGCGAGATTTGAAAACCTCCTCAACCGTACAAGTGGCAACTCAATACAGACGGCTGCTGCCATCATTTCCGGTTGCAAATCATGCCTTCAGCAAATGTATTTAATCCATGTACATGGTCTGTTGCCTTGTTAACCTTATGCCCATCTGTTAGGATGGCATGGCTCCTACTCAGATGACTTTTGATCTGGAATAAAAGCACTTAACAGCCACTCAATAGATACTTCTTTGGAAAAATACCACAAAAGTTTTGGACTGCCCTCCCCCTGTTTATGGCTTACATACTCACTTTGGGAAGTTCTAATTCGCTGGCTAGCAGTTTCTCCACTTTTTCTCATCTTTGTTTTATATTCAGAATGTAAAGAGGTAAAATAGAGGCACTCAGAGAAAGAATGCCAGGCTTTTTATGCTGTATGTCTGAAAGATTTGAAGCTTGATATTTGTATTCCTGGTTTCTTGCAAGCAGCAACTTTATTAAAGGAAAATTGAACAGCAGTCATCTAAATGCTTACTCAGAGGGGATGAAGAACAAATGAAAGCTCTGAATGTTTAACTGTTTGTGTTAGAGTATTAATTTGTTGTGTGGCCTTGGCTCATTCCTGTTCAAGGCTTCTTCTGAGTTTGCATTTGAACAAGCAATACAACAGCTGACAGGAAAGGTGATGCAATTCCCCCCTTTTTTATTTCTGTAGAACAGAATGTTTCCAAAACGATACTACGCTTGAGAAGCAATCAATAAACTATCAGAATTACTGAAAAATACTGGAAATAGACTTGCCAGAAAACTGAGAAAGGATTTTTGGCTAAGAAACCTGTTTTGGCCTGTACCATCACAAAGAGAAATGTTTATTGTTTTGATGCATATGAGAGGAGATTCAAGCTTTCTTTCTTCAAATAGCTTGACCAAGATAAGTGATTGTAATCTTCTGTGATCCCTGCTGGAAGTGCATGAAAACACTGCTTCTGATTATGTGACATGGTATTTTGCATTCTAATTTTTTTCTGCAGTTTTTTCAGGAGGTCTTGGGATATTTAAAAAAAAAACACGCAAATACCAGTCATGCACCACTTTCATAGCATAAACCACTCTTCAAAATCTGCTTTTTCAGTTTTTCTGATGAGGAAACAATATTATAGCCTTCTCCAATGACCATGGCAAATTTATAATAGCAGGCATATTTATTAGCAACTAGGAATAAGACTCACACGTACTGAACCAGCTGAGATCACTACACTGTTGAAAGCCATGTTTAAAATAGTACAAAACAGTGTAACAAGCACAGACCACAGTACTTGGTAGTTCGGTGAACCATTGCTGGAAAACACCCAAAACTGAAGCAGCTTTCTGTTGACTGTGATTGAAATTACAGAAAGGCAATCATTGCAAGTGCACACACAAGTTGTGACTTCAATTACATTGAAGTTACAATTCATGACTTCACACAATGAACGCTTTTTACTCCAATCTTTAGGGCTGAATACAATTGGCAAAATGCGTAATTCTGTAACTAAGCGATTGTGATGTTCATGTATCAATGTAGTCTTAATTCAGAAAAAAAATCCACCTTTCTACCTGAACAGTGTATGTAAAAGCTTCTGTCTAGTTTAGTCCAAAAGTCCAAACTTTTAGTACAAAATCTTTCAAAATTCTTATATTTGCTTAAGATAGGCAAATATTTATGCTTTGGCTAAACTATAAAATGCAAGAGAAAAAAAAATTAATTTACTTTCAAAAAAAATTGTGAGGATCTCATACAGCTTAGATTTTTTACCTTGCTAGTCTGACTTCTCACCATAAAATAGGTATACTGGCAAGAAAAATGTATATAAAATATGGATACTGAGATGTGCATACTGGCATGAAAATTAGTCTTGCCTATATTTAAGATAATGTTAAAATCTTAGAAATCTTTGTGTTAACCAAAGTGAAAGCACGGTCAAACTCTGGCCTGGCAGACAACTGCAGATGTTATCAGACTTGAATCATTCTCAACATTCTTTGTATTTGCAAATAAACTGCAGAGGTTGCTACCTGTTTGTTTTCAACCTGTAATACATCATTTAAGAACACGTCTTTTGCAGTATCTTTGAATCCTTCTTGGAAAGTAAGCATTTACAAAACTAAATTGCATTTGTCTGATCAATCAAAGTATAGTGATAGTCTTCTACATAGGAAGATATCCTTAGAACCAATGTAAGTTGAGAATGTGCACATGCAAAACATAAATAGACTATTTTCACTGAATAATACATACATATTCATACAAACATGAATACATACTGCTTTTCACTGCTCCAAAAAGCAGTATGTATAAAGCCTGTCTGATTTTGGCTCTGTGTTACAACTGGTTATTTTATCTCTAATAATATATGAAATCCCATTAAAGCTTTTCCTGTTGCAGTCAGCTTAAAATTAGCCCTGGGGGCACCCAGATTCTCTGGTGGAGTAAACATCTTTGACCTCATATTATACATTCTTCAGTAAGAGTATCTGTATGCTTTTCTCAGTTATCCATCTGGTAGATGAATTTAATATTTTTTAGAATATTTCCATCAAACTAGCTAAAATTGTTCAACATACTCCAATGTTACTAGTTATCATATCAATTCCTTAGGATGGAATGAGAGCTACAGAGAAAACAGACCAAAAAATATCTATATGGTTACGATGTTTTCCAGTTTTGAAATCTAATGGCATTCTGTACTTAATGATCAAATAAAATGGTCATTTCATCCACTGGGGAGGCAACTTAATTGCAACTACAGACTTGCTTCTCTCAGTGTGCTTTGTCCCTCTGTATCAGTTCAATAGAAGAAAAATAACATTCAGACATGGACTTGTAGCCATTTATATTTGTACTTCAAAATACCTGTGGAATTCATCAATACTTGCTTTTGGAAGGAAAAGGCAAATCTGAGGTGCACCTTATATGTATATAATATACGCTCTATCTCTATATTCAGAGAAAGATGACAGCAGGTACAAAACACTATTATATGTATAATACAGCAGTAATCGCTTCAATAAATACCAACTATTTTTATTTTCAATACGCATATGTGTCTTGGACAGGAAAAGTGCCTATTATATGGAAGAATCATGTTGCAATATAAGTGTTTCAGTTAAATATAGATATTCTTTGAATAACATAATACCTGGAGACCTAACAGAGCCTACCAATCTTAGGCGTTTTCAAAGAAAAATTACTCACCTGTTTCTTTTCTCTGGTTAAATTTAGATGTACATACAGCAGTATTATTTTCCCATGCAATGATTCTGGGGAGAAAACTAGTCAGTTCTGGATCTTGGGAATAAAAATTCCCCTACAGTGTTTTACATTGATAATTGTCTGAAATGTATTTTGAGATTTGCGCATTTAGGATAGTCTTATATAAGATTAGTACTGAATAGTAAGAGACTGTGCCCAAATTGTATTACAGGATCACATTTTAAATATAACTAAAGAACTGTGTGCCAGGATCTTGTGTATTGTTTTTAACTCTTGTTTTGTTTTTTTGGTGGTGGTGGTTTTGGATTACTTTTGCTACAAGAGATTTTTATAAAGCAACATATAGCAGATTGTTAAAACTCTCTTCTTGATAAGAAGAACCATTGCTGTCCCTCAGGCAGCAGAATAATGGCACAGCTGTGTAACAAGGTGTTTAGAGGAAAAACTGGTGAAAGGTATTTACAGAAATGACTTGAGTACTTAAAAAGTCATGGGGAGGGAAGCACAACTTCTGATTTTACATAACAAACAAAAAAAACCCAACTGAAATATTCTATGTTTTTGAGCAAGTTACAAGACAAATAGATAAATAAATGAAACTTCAACTAACATGCTTATTAAAGCTCTACAAAAGCACCGATTGATGAAACTATGAAAATGACTGTTACCTTAATATTGGAAAACCACAGGTCATTTTCATGCAGTGTAGCAACATAAACAGAAGTAAGAAGTCCAAGACCAATGGCAACAATTCCACCAAGAGTTAGTGAAAGTATGTTCCGCAGCTTTCCACCTGTATGATCTTGGAAGAGAAATATTTGACTGTGTAACTGTGAAGCACATAATTCAATTTCAATGAATTTTGGAAACTCACTGATACACTGCCTGTGCTAGTACAGCTTCCATTCTGGCGGCAGGACACAGGGTTTTGAGAGCTCTATAAAGTTGTGTTTTTTGTTTGCTCATAGCAACTCAAGTACATGCAAAGTGAAATAAGGTGTGCCTTACTTGGAAAATGTAGTTATAGTTTAAGAACACCACAACTCTATATAAATCTAGATGAATATCATATCTAATTTGTAAATCTAAATTGGAATATCCTCAAGGGCATCTTTTCTAAATTAAGGCTATAGAGGATGACTGTTAGATCACTAAGACATCAGATCTTCACACTTCTTAATATCTCTGCCTGTTTTTTTTAAACTTAGCTAGCCAGTCTGTCCTGCAGCCAAAAAGCAAGGGTTTGTAGTTCAAGTAATATTTCATATGCAATCTGCTTATATTTAAGTACAATCAATTAGAAGTTTTCAAATCTTTTTATGTTACCAATGATTTGAACTGTGATTCCTTTAAAAACTGATGACAGCTATGAGAAATCTGACAATGCATCACTATTAGTAAACAGAAAAAAATTGTTTTCACCCATTTAAATTAGAGTTTTAAACTGGAAGTGAGATTGCCATGTAGTAATCTGCATCTCTCTGTCTCATCCAATTAATTTTGGTAATAGATATTCAAGTATGAAAATTTATTCGGTACTTAACTATTTCTAAACTGTGTCTAAGACAGATACCAGAAGCTGAACACTACTACAAAGTCATAACGTCCTAATCATTACCTACCAGACAGAACTTTCCCATCAGACTTCACATTCTTCTCTTCTGAAGGCTGATGTTCAGCTGCTTCTGTGACTTTTCCACCCCTTCTCTGTCTTATGGTTGTCATGATGACAGTCACTTTAATTCATTATTCTTCAGTCTGACTCCTAAATGGACACATACAAGCAATGCATCTTCCTACCCAACATTCATTTAATACTGTATGAAATGTCTGAAAACAGAAACATATTTTATGCCATCAGAGACCTTAAATTACCTGAGTTGAAATGTATCTCACCAAGAACTTTTTTTTTTTAAGAAATTTTTTTTACAACTCAGATTTGAAATGAAAGTATAGGAAACATTACCCTAAATCTACTCATTAAATTCATAATTTTCCATACTCTTGACAAGGTTTTAGAACGGATCATAGTTTTGACTGCCCTCACTTTTTGGGTCCTTGACTCAAAATGCCTATCAGGCTCCACTTCTTTGAACAGTATGAAGTGTAAGCCCTTCACAGAAAAAATTGTTCTTTTAGGCTATTTTAGTTGGGTACCTAGAATAGAGAACCATTTGTTTAAATCCTGGCTTTCAGGAAATCCCCCCAAAGTGGGCCATAAGATGCAGACATGTTGCCGAAGAACATGTGCTATAAAAGACTACAGCGACAGCATTAAAAAAGTTTGATGTTTTGTACTATCAAAGCCTCGTAAAATTTGAAAATGTTAAAAAAAAAACAGCTAGTCATTCTCTTGTTAATTCATAGTTCTCTCTGTTCTGTGAAAGCAGGCCAGAAGTAAAATTGCTTTACCCTGCCATTCTGCAATTGAAAATCAACAACGTCCTGTCCTGAATGCAGGCACGTTATCATTCCCGGAGTGCAGACAGGGGTACTTGTGTTACCACTGGTGTGAGTGAGTGATAACGGAGGTGCTCTGAGAAATATGCCTCAGCTGCATGCTTTTTGTGGTTTTAAAGTTTTTGCAATGAATTAGCTTCAACTCTTTTCCTTACCCCTGGCGAGAAAAACACACGCATACACACCAAACAACATGCACGTGGATGGAACTATGCGAGCATGTTATCTGTTTGTAACTAGCTTGTTTGTATAAAACCCAACAATAACGTAATAGGGGGCAAGACGGTCCTCGCAACCACACTCTTTCGCACCGCCAGGCTTTCTTTAAAACGCCCTGTGCCGGGGGGAATGCTTTTTTGCCAGGCACGCCCGAAGAAGCCAGTAGCTGAGGGAAGGAATGGGACAGTCCCGCCTCCGACTCCACAGTGGCCTGCGGCGGTGAGGAGAGACGCGGCGGGGCGGGCCAGGGCCTGCGGCCGGGCCCGGGGCTCCGTCAGGGGAGGTTGGGGCGAGGCCGCTCGGTGGCGGCTGCGGGCAGGCCGAGGGATGAAGCGGCCCTGGAGCCGGGCAACGGAGGCAGGAGGGCCGGGCCTGGGGCTGCGGCTCCCCTCAGAACGGGCTGTGCGCTGCGGCCTGCGCGGCCTGGGGCTCGGCTCCTGTCCCGCTTGGGCCCGTCACCCCTTCCCCACCGCTTCCCCCCCACCGCCGGCGGGGCCGCTACCTGCCGGCGCTACGAGGGCCAAAAGTCTCTGCAAAACGGCGGCGGCCGCTCCTGGAAGCGGCTCCAGCTGCGCGGAACCGCCAGGGCCCCGCCGCGAGGAGGGGAAGGGGCGGGCGTGGGGGCGGCCGCGGTGCGGGCTGCTCGGCCCCGGCGGGCGGAGCGGAGCCGGAGGGAGCGGGGTTGGGCGGCAAGGGGCGAGCCGGGAAGGGGGAGTCCCGCCATGGAGCCCTCTTCGGCCTGCGGGCCCCGAGTGAGAGCCGCCGGGGGACAAGGCCGCCAGAGCTCGGTTTTGGGACCTGTACAGCCCAAGTTTCTCGTCCTGGGCGCTGCCGGTAGCGACCGGCCGCAGGGCTCCTCAGAAGGAAGGCGGCGGTTTGGGTGGTGCTGCCCGTGCTGACCTAACGCGGCCACGGATTTCTTGTGTGAAACACGGCAGATGGGTCGGGAAACCAGCGGGATCGCAGGAGCAGGATGCTTAGGGGGAAATAACTTCTGCTGAGGTTATTTTCCCCCCTGGTAGGGGGAGTAATTTCTGCTGAGGCTCTTCTGTTGTATTAAGGCAAAGGGAGCACGGTATTTCAGCCCAGGGATTAGGATAATACCCGGATGCCATGTCCTGCTACAGAGACTTTTTTTTCTCCAGGTTTTACATTAGAGAAAATGAGATAAAGCTGCACAACAGTGCAGTGTATTGTAGCGTAGCATCTAAACCCATTTGCAGTTCCAGCTTTTTTACTGTAAGGTATTTGGCCCAGGGCCATAACAGTAACAACAAAGTAAAAGAAGATAACCTGTCTATGTCAGTGTAAGCCAGATAATACCAGGAATGGACACTCTGGTGGTACTTTATCTCCTTTGCCAGCAGTAGCAGTTAGAACTGTTTTTTTTTTTTTTTTAATTTTGGTTCCATTTTTTAGAAAAAGATGGGAAGCAAAACTCCAGCGAGGCCAAGAAATGTAGTGTGTATTTAAAATTAGGTTGCAAGATTTAGCTTACATGATGGATAAGCATGAGTCGGTCACTTGAAAAAAGCTATGTAAGGCTTTCACTCCATTTAAATTAGGGATAAAATTCTCACTAGCTTCATTGTGAATTTTGAGGACACAGTTCTGTCCTTCAGCATTGTTCCACTGTAACTGCATGCAGGCTTCCTTGTATTCAGAACTTGTTTTAATAGTCTCATATTTCATCACTACCATTACTTTTACAAAACTTGTATTAACATGATTAACTAGTATCTTGATACAAGAGTGTGAAATGGCAGTAAAGTATTTCAAGTACTTTTTGATATAAACAGATTCCCGTCTCTAAACACTGGTTCGTGTCTCTGTTTTCTGTATTCATAACCCTATTTCATGCAGGTCAAATAAAAGTGACTAAAGCGTTTAACAAAAAAAGTTTATTACCAAAATACATTATTAAAGTCAATACGTGACAAACTCCTGTAAAGCAAAATAAATTATTCTAACATTGTACAGTATTTCAGAAGGTAGTTAAAGTAGTACTACAGACTTTGCTTCATAGTTCCAAACAGTCATCTATCAGGAACACAATCCTAGAGAGAGCTTAAGGCATGCAGCTTAATGTGCTGGATAATTTTATAAAATGGAAGTCATCCTATTTAATAAGATACAGTATCAGAATTAACTGTACTCTTTACATGTCAGTTTTCTAAATTTTTTGTACTTTGGCTATAAAAGCAGTGCCATAGTGTTACAATACCTTTTCTTAAAAAAATACACGTACCCATGTCCATGAATATCAAATGCAAATGTAAATTTCTATTAAATATATCTTAACAAATATTACTTTCAGCACCAACTGTACATTTTTAAAAATGATTAAATAAGTGCTTCTGAAAGAGGAAAATACAATAACTCTGACTGAATCCCACTTTATTTTTCCAGGCCAAGCATAAATCAGAAAGATGAAATATGCACCTATTTATTGGTATTGTCTAGTATGAAGTTTTCTCTTTAGTAGAAGTATAGGCTTTTAAAATCAAAGCTGCAAGTTACAGTTCATATCATGGACCAAACTCTTAATTAAAACAAACAGCAAGTGACATAGCTGATCAGCTCATAGTGCTGTGACAGAAGATCTGAAAATATGTTAAAAACTTAAAGAAAGGGGGAGACTGCAGAGTTAGTGACTTTGAAATGTGCTTGAAAAACCCTTATATAACATGAACCAAGCCAACCATACACTTTCTAAAGCAGATAACCTGAGAAATACTTTGCTTTCAGAAACTAAGCCTGTAACTACTTCACATGCAGAACTTCTGATAAAGGCCATGGGAACTGTGAGTGGGTAACTAATGGCAAGCAGCATGGAGATGGTTAAAAATACCTCTGTGCATATGGGAAAGAATTATTTGTTGGCATTTGATAGGACTGATAACAGTTTTTAGAGGTAACTAACTTTATACTATTTTATAGTAACACATGGTCAAAGCAGAAAAAAGCAACGAGATGGCAAAGAGCAAATGTAAATAGATACATCCTGCTTAGGAATCCCATTACTGTCAGTCTCGGTGCATTATATTTAACGCTGCAAACATATACACCAGAATTGTTAACTTTGATTGAAAGCTACTTGCTTTTTAAGTCTTGGTTCACTGCCATCTTCTTTTTAGCTTATGAATGCAAGTTTTTCACCTTTCTTTTCTTTTGCTAGCAGAGCAATGTTAAAATAATTATCCCTTTATGCAAAAATAAGGATATGGCAAAATACTGTTTCTGTGAATGCTGGCTGGTAGTTTAACGTTACTGTGGATCTCTTCATACCTTTAATTTTTTCAACAAATAGGATCTCTGAATGAAGAAGATCAGATATGCTGCAAATAGTTTACCACTTTCGTATGAATTCTATACTGAATTCTATATCTATAGATAAAATACCGGTGTCAATAAGACAGTATGAATATCCCATTAGAAGTTTACTATCTCTAATTGATTTTGAGATGTGAATAAATCTTGTTTAATATTTCTACAAATAGATTTTTCTTTTGATAAAAATAACTTTTAACTGAAAATACAAGTCTGTATTTAAAATATCTCAAATATGACACAAAAATGCTTTGACATTATATCGATTTTTAAAGTAAAATGCGTACTTTCTGATACCAATTTATATATGAAAAAAACCTGCAGATATTTAACTTAAAGAACAAGTTAAGGAAACCACTTAACAACAAAAATTGCTGAATGTACGTGGAATCTTAGTGCCTTTTACACTGACATTTAGATTTTGTGCTGCTTCATAAAGTAGTAACCAGACTTGTTTGCTTCTCTTCCTGTTCGCCACTTACAGTCAGCAATGCACAACAGAGTGTATGCTACACATACCACCTTCTTAGACTTACTGTTCTAGCTCATTTCTGCTAGCGGAAATGTATAAATATGAAATAAATGTAAAACACTATTTTTCTAAAAGTCATTTTTTAAGTAACGAGCTTCTAAAAAATCAGGTAACTGCATTCCGACGTCAGGAACTAGGTATGCTTCTGTGCAACTGCCATTCTTTAAAGCAGAAATAAATGGCCACACTAGAAAGCTTAAATTAGGTTACAAAAGGGTTTCTTTGGAAGTGCTACTGCTTCTCTAGATTGAAGTGTATATTTCAAACAATTTAAGTAGCCAACTTTATGAATGACCTCAACAAAGCTGCCAGGTAATTAGCCTGTATAAAATATTTCCAACTGAGTTGTAGATGAATGTTGTCTTCTGCAAACTGCTGTAACACACACACACAAAAAGAAAGCACTGTAGTTTTACAGTGCTTTACAAGGGAGAGATTTCTATCTGTTTTTTAGAAAACAAAGTAATCCCTAATTCCCCTTATGAGCCTGTATTATATACATTAGTAAAATTTATTCTACAAGTGACTGTTTTTGATGATTTTGCTTAAAATATGGTTTCCATATTTTATTTTTTGAAATATAACTTTCTATAGGAACATTACTATGATTATCCTTCTGTGAATTATATCTACAGTTACAACCCTGCCACACAAGTGGGAAATTTAGACAGCCGGTGCGATTTTCAAGGAACTCCAAAACATGTAGGCATTTCTCAAAATCCCCTTCCTTCCTCATCTGCATCCTTAGGAATCTATATAGATTTAAAAATATCTTTGTGGCAATTACTGTTAGTACCTTGTTCTCATTAAAAAACAGTGCTCCTATGTACTGAAATCACCGCAAGTTAATAGTGACATATGAGGTGATTTGTTTTGGAGGTTTAGTTTAGTTTTTTTTTTAATTATTATTTTTCTTTTTCTTAAATAGTTCTGCTGAATGTGTTAAGAAAGCCTTTAAGAAACAACAGGCCATTATTATGAAGAATCTTTTACACACTATCAATTAAAAGATACCATCTTTTAGTTAAGATCCAATCAGAGAAACAGTTATTAGCGAAATGCTTCTAGTTTACTCAGCTCCTGGTGCTCTAAATCAACAGATAGGATACCACTCCTTTTTGAAAGATAACCTGGAGTTTGTAAGGTCTTAAAAATAGATTGGGAATACACATACACGTGCATGCAAGCACATACATGCCCTTATCTCCCCTCTCTCTACCTTCCAGAATCCAGGCTCAGTTTGATGAAATCATGTTGCAAAATTTCTATTTGGTAAGTTGCCATCTTCAAAAAAGAGGGTAAAAACATTCTTGCGTAACTATTTGGAAAGCAACAAAGCTGATCAACAAAGTTGATACAAAGCTTTCATGCCTTTAGGTTTTAATATACTGTACTAATGCATTATTACTGACTAGTGCCTGACAGTAAAAGGAAAGAAAAAAGCAACAATCCCACATTCTTGGCACCATACAGAGAAATAACAGGTTAAAATGGATCATTCTATTCCCTACTCCTGATATTTATCTCTAAAATGATTCATCGGTCCCTAGTTAAAAATTTGTATTCTTATTGAAACAAGGACTTAGAATGGGAAATCAGCAAGTTTTGCTTGCAATTCTTCTCTTTACCAAGTTTCTCAGGCAAAATTAATAAAGATAGAAAATATTTACTCTAGGAAACCCCCTCTTTAACTTAATGCTTCACCTAGTTTGTGCTCTGATTTGTGCTGTTGTCCTTATTTAGGATGATGTTTATGATTTCACCCTCATGTTCTTTCATATGATCCAGCAGATTTTCTTTATTGGTAGACTCAAAACCACAAATGCAGCAGCAGAAGAGAAGAACACAGTATTCTGTGCCAAGATAGGGTAGAGTGGAGTTCTTTTCTAAACCACATGAGGTATTCATCAAGTTAGGTTTTTTATTTTCATCAGAACCTGAAATTTCATTATTAGTCTGGTTAATAGACTCTGTAAAAGACACCAGGTTGTCTGAACTTCCTAGTATAGGTACTGTACTTTCATCTGTGCCTTCCAATAAGGTTTTGTCAGGAAGCTGTCCTTGAAACCTGAAATAATAATAAAAGAAACAACTATCAAAATGCACAGCTGTTGCTTTTTGACAGGAATTGTACTTTGGATCAGAGGTGGCTCCTTTGAAAATTCTAGGTAATAGGACTTGAAAATAGATAAGACATACCTGCTACTTTGCAAAATTGCATCGTTAATAGCCTTGTTCACTTGTTCATAGTTATAGTTTTGGTCACTTGCATGTTTCCACATGTGGGACTTCAGGGATGGAGGATGGCTACATACATATCCACAGAGAGAACATCTAGAGAAAAGATGTGGGGAAGAGATGCATTTAAAAGTTAAGTTTTACTATTGTACTAATTCACTACTTCTTCCAAAAGGATGAGTGAACAGGAAGACACAAGTCAATCTTCTTCTTAGTTGCCCTGTTCAGTTTCATAACTAGGTCAAAAAAGTTTGTAAAATGTTATTCCAAAATTTAAGACTATTTATACAGTCTGAGAACTTAAAATTGGCTCTTCTGACTTCTTAAATAATTTAACTGAAATCTTATATGTTGGCCTGATAAAACTGTTTAAATACTTCAAATATACAATAGTTCAGAAACATGGAGATGTCTGCGTGGTATCTGGCAGCCAGGTGGGGAGCTCTCTTCGCCATTGTTCTGAACCAAGGAGGTGCTGTATAATTAGCAGTGCTAATTTTAACGGAACTAATAAAGCCTTTCTTGCTGTAGCATACATTAGTGTATTTGAGGATCACAGAATCATCGAAGGTGGAAGGGACCTCTTGAGATTACCTAGTCCAACCCAGCTGTTCAAGCAGGATCAGCTAGAGCAGTTTCCCATACAGTGTCCAGCCAGGTTTTGAAAACAATTGCAGATCGAGACTCAGACAGATAATTTTGTCCATAGAATTTTCCAGCAGCCTGAGGTACTAGAAGGCTTAATCTTCTATCTCCCTATAAAACACTGACTTATACAGTGAAGAACAACATATATATACTGACTTGTTCTTCAACTAAGTTTGAATTTTATACATAAAATTCTGGAGAAAAAAACAGCCTAAGTAATCCTAATTATTAAGCTATGCTTGATCTTTTCAAGAAAAATGGTTTGAGAAATGCTTTTCAAGTTTGAGAAGTAATTTTTTGTCCCATTAAATTTAATTTACACTCCTAGTGTTTAGGAAGTAAGGCCTTTATGTACGCAATCCCAATTACCTCTTGTAGGAACAAGATTTTAGCCCATACTTAATTAAATGCAACTGAGAATGTTTAATAAAGGTAATACTTCGGTACTTCTTTCTCTCTTTCTCCCAATAGTCCAATCCCTTTTCTAAAAACAGTTGCAAATTCAGACTACTATGACACTCAGATAAATACATAGCAGAATTCAGAACCGAACACAAAATGTTTCTTCCTCTGCTAGAATTTGATTGGATAGTTCAAAAGCATCAAAAAATGAATTCCATTTACATAGACATATTGTATATTTACAGACAAATAATATGACTGATCAAATCCCACAGGACTTTTCTCATACATGAACATACAATGGAGGAGTTTGTTTTTTTTTTAGTAAGTGTTTTCTGAGTTGATAAATTAGTTATTTCAGCATGAAGGAGATGAGTGATACTGTATATCATCACTCTGGATCTGAACAGTACTCAGGGTAAAGATGCGGTAGCTCATTGTCTCTTGGACAAGGAAGCTGCTTTGCTTAGCTACTTAGGAAGTTTCTCAAATCACACAGAGAAGACCAGGATCAAATTTTTCCAGATACTGAAGGTGTACTGTTTCCAACAAATTATAGTTAGGAATGCATCTCAGTCTATCTCATTCATTTGTCAATGAGAATGAGATGATTTCTACCCAAGCAATGGGATCCCCTGTTAAGTTGTATTACGATAAGTCTATTAAAATTACTACTATACTAGTAAGTTTTTGTAAATTTGTAAGAAAGACTTCTTCAGAAATAGGACGTGGAAACACAAGAAGGCCCGCATAAAACAGCGTTTAAAAATTACAATGGTAGACTGCCTTCCTTATGTAGTGAGATAATTCTGTCCTGCTGGGGAACAACTGGCATGGCCGCCTAGCTTACTTGTCTCTATTACGTGATTTGGAATGTACTACTCTATTTTTTCCTCTTCCTTCTGATTTGGAGTCTGGAAAATGGATGTTTTCAAAAATAGGCAAGCTCACCCTCAGATTGAGATTCTTAGTATTTCAAATAAGACCTTTTCAAAACAATGCCATCATTAAAAATAAAAGGCAGACCTTATCATTCATTTACAGATAAAATTAGGTCACAGTGAGTTTTTGCAAAACACAAGAGTCAAAAAATAATCTTAATTCTGTTCTGTATGCACATGTATTCCACTAGTCTTTTATTATATGATGCTATATAATTTTTCTGCACTACTAGCACAGCTTGGTCAGTGGATTGGTACACAGTGAATGAAGCAACAGTTGAGTGACCTAACCCTTTTTAATGACAGTCTCTTTTTTTGAAGTACATCAATTTTCTCTCTTTCTCTCTCTCTATGTATGTAAACATGTATGGACAGACTAAAAAATACACTCATCAGTTAAACATAATGAATATTCATACTCACTCTTAACTAGGGCAGTGTGATTCCAATCTGGATTCTAACTAATGTGTATATACTAAGGCTGTGCCTAGGCTAGGGTATTAAACAAAGCCAGAGAACATTCCTGGGTGCTGGAATTTAACAATCTATATTGTTACACTGTTAGAAGTGCCCCGGCATGGTTTTGGCACATACATTCTCCTAAACAATTCCAGCCATACTTTGGCAATTAACATGGTCCAGAAACCTCTTGCAATAGGCATTTTATATACAACCACCCCATTTTGGAAAGAGAGAGTGGAATACTGTACCAGAGGGATGCCATGGACCTATTTAATTAGCTAGCATAATTATCACCTGGGAACACCACATCAAATCTTTTTCCTTTTCTCTCTCCCTTTCAAAAAAAAAAAGTCACTGGAAGAAAGAATGAATATAGAAGGGAAAAAAATAGAATCTAAACTCTGCTTTATATCTTAACACAACAAAACCACTGCTATCATAGCTTTTTGCTAAATCAGAACTGTTACATACTTGTACTGTTCCATTAGCTGCACTGCCTGATGCTCCTGGGGGTGGCGCCTCATATGACATTTCAAGCTATTCATATTTGTGGTGGCGAAGTCACATACTCGACATCTAAAGAGACAACAAGAAGTAAACTAATCTGACAATTAACTACTAACACTTCCAGAAATAAAATCTAAGAGAAAGCAGAGGTATCTGGAAAGACCACAATTAAAGGCTAACAATATTTACAGAAGTCCAAGTGATGACATCTAACTTTCAATTTTTGGACCATGAGAACCTTTTGCACTCCAAAGAAGACTCCAACTTTGAGCTAGAATCACTATGAATACTGACCATGGTCCATCCTTACATCTACCTTGTGCACCTCTACTGAAGCTGGTATGCCTCATGATCTGTAAGGGATGCTCTTAAAGTAGCTGTGATGTAGATTGCTTGGCTATGTTACGCAAAGGCAGAATATGGCCATAAAAGCTATAGGGGAGACAGTGTACTTAGAAGTGAGTCTTGTTCCTTAAGAATATGTGTTCTGCTTAATGCAACAGGCATTTCTCATGACATTTTAAATGCCAAACTATCTATTAAGTAATAAAACATCTAAGTTTCAGAGCATTATAGCTGAAGTAAGTCAGGGACAAGATCAACACGTTTAGATTCGAGTGCCCTAAGACAAGTGAGTTTCATCATGCTGTCTAAATTTTTATTTTTTTTGACTTTTTTCATGGTATCATTGTCTAAAAACAATATAGATGAGATCCTAGATCGAGATCCCTGGATTTGGACCCCAGAATATTACACAAAATACTAAGGTATGCATAAGTATCAGTATACTACCATATAACATACTAGAACAGATCTAATGGAAGCCATCAAGATCAGCTAAACCTTTGCATATTTATCAGGATTTTAATTGTCTCTTTTTTGAAAAGGCAAAATGTCCAACATTTACTAAGTCTGGTCTATAGAGTGAAAAAGGTTGAGATTGCAGGATATTTAACTAGAGGTTACTAACTTTATTTTTGAAAGGATTTGTGTAGTATTAAACTCCAGAAGGTATCAAATCAATACAAATGAATCATTAGAGGCTATACAGTTTAATTTCCAGCAATTTTTGTTAAACAAATAATAAAATACCTTTATGAGTGTGAAAATCACTACCATGTAGGTTTCTGTCTGATCTAGCAGAAAGGCTTGAGGAATACATCTTTCAAAAGAAAAAAATACCATAAATACTGGATCTTTACGGTTTTTAAGCTGTGTCTTGAGTATCCTACCAGGTCTGCAGATGTGTCTAAAGGACTCATGCATAAATAATAAGAAAAGCAAGCTGGATCAGTAGGCTTAAATTTAGTAAGCAGCAGTCTGTATCATCAGTGGAAAACTTTCAAAGGTTCCTAAATCAAACAGAGTGGGCTAACACTAATTCAGAAAGCTACCAAATACCAAAATACCATGATACTACAGTATCTGCTGTTCCAACCAGACTAAGTTAACAAATAATGGAAAATAATGGAAATAGGGAAGATTCTGAGAAGAAAAAAAAATCTATTTGTATTTCAAATTTGCTTTCAGAGCAAACATCTTGCAAATTTTTGCTAGTGATAATGGATATTGTTATAATGCATAAATCAAAATACAACATGTCCTGTGGTTGTTGTTGTTTGTTTTTTTTAGCCAAAAGAGAAAGCTACTGGCTCAGTTAAGCATTTCAATGTGTTAAGATGAGTTTCCAGAATTTGCATTAAAAAGACGGAAGTTTATTAGCTCAAAAATTGCATTAACTCAGATCTATTTCTAGCCACTAGAGAGGGACAGAGATCCAGACATGAATGAGCACAGATTGAAATGGCAGGAATTTATACAGCAACCAGTAGAAAAATGCATGATTTACTTTTTCTGCTGAGAACCTGTAGTACTAAATGTAATTCTAGATATCCAAGTTTCTCTATAAATCCATGTAACACCCATCTACAAAAGCTATAAAATTTGATCCTAAATGTATTAATATTGTTTGAAACCTGTAAAAAAGGTAAGGGGACAGGACAAAGGGCAGCAATTTGCGAAACTGCAGAAGCCAAGTCTTTATGGATGTACCTTGACTCCTCCTCCTTCCTTCATTAAGGAATGTGAATCTTGCTGTTTACCTTGCTGCTTTGAAACAAAGCTTTAAAAGTAGCAATATGACAATGGAGAACACTTTGCAATAAGGTAAATCCAAAATAAAATGAAGTATTTAATGAATCTGCTAAATAAATTATTGCTGTTGGCCAAAGTTCAATATTACAAGGTAATTATTTCCCTTTCCACATCTGGATGCTTGAAACTGAAAACCAGCAGTTTTCACATACGATGCATCCTGGAGACACTAGGAAATCTTAATTACATAAGCTTGAGTCAAACAGAAAGCATGGCTCCTTCAAATTTTCAGTAAAATTATAGTATTAACATTCTTTAATATATCTTCAAAATTGCATTAAAACAAGCAGACTAAGAGCCTAGCATTAGTTAGCAATAATTAAGATTCTTACCTATATGGCTTATCAGAGTTATGAATTCGTCTGTGATTTCGTACACCAACATAAGTTGTACTTGTGTAGTCACATACATCACATCTATGCAGTTTCTGAAGTGAAGACTTATTTCCTATATGAAAAAACACAACGTTTTAGACAGTTGAATCCATCATTGTCAGTTCTCAGATGATAATTTCAGCACAGCTGAATTATGAAACATGAATTAACACTTAAAAGTAATACTTTAGTATCTGGAGCAAACTGGCAATAGACATAGAGATAATAAAGGTACATTTTATTTACCATGCTGTTCTGCATTTGCCCTACTTTCTACTGGAAATACTAAAATTTTAGGAAGACACATTCTTTCTATGAACTCTTCCCTTCTTTCAGTTGAGTCAAAATCCTGAGTTACAGCAAAAGGTGAAAAAACGTGGGAACTGCTGAACCCAGCACTTTTCACTGCTTTGTAGAATGAATCAAATGAGAAGATGGGCACTGAGAAAGAAGTTTCTAACTGTAGTCTCACTACATTCACAGCCATTTTCAGAAGGATCTGAGATGATCCCAAAAAACAAAAACAACAACAAAAATCAAACCACTAAAAAAAAAATACTGACCAGATGTATAAAGAAATAATTTGGAACGTCTCCAAATTACTGAAAAGAAATAGCGACAAAAATCATTTTTCCTTCCAGAATAAAAGAGACTCTTGAAAAATTAATGGTTGCAGAGACAAAGGCTAATGAGTAATTTAACATAGGAAAATCTGTGCTCACAAGTGCACAGTTCGAACATTTTTGGGGTGTGACTGTGTAGACTTTAACAGCCCTATTCCTGCTCCCTCACTGAATAATGTAACTGATCTGGGTTAAAATATGAATATTTAAGAGCAGGGATGGTATTTTTTATGCAGGTCATTTTCCGACTCCAGCCCATCATACAGCAGCTTTCATGCACTCTTCAAATGAGGTTAACAGCAGAAACACAAAGGAATAACAAACTGGAGCTGCTTAAATCAAAACTACTTTGACTACTGTCAAAAGAAACATTTAATTAAAATCTAAGGTCTTGCTTTCTGCATCTAACCTCTTCACTAGTTGAAGTTTTTAGATTTTTCCTTTTTGAAGAGCAAGTAAGGTAGGTGCTCGAGTTCATTTCAACGTTACATCAAGTTCTTGTTCGCTGACTGAACAGTCAAGCCATTTGCAGTTCAACCTTAAAGTTTTTAAAGGAAAATATATCAGAATTTTTCCTACTATATGCTCATATAGCTTTTTAAAATTTACTACTGTTAAAAAATCTTTAATTCATATTAAAAAAATAATCTTAATTTCACCCTTGGAGACATCAGAGTTTACATTTCTGTAGTTATTCTTTTATGAATATATATTTATGCAGAACGCAAATGAACACAAAGACACTGGGCTGCAGATCTTTGGTAGAGCATGGGTTTTGTGAAGGTTGGGCTATTGCATGCTCCACCTGAATGGGTTTTCCTCCTTAAATTCTGCAACTTTAGTATAAACCTTTTCTCAATGTATTTTCTGTTATGAATTTGGCATTTTATTGGGCAGGCTGCTTAAAACAAACAGTATCTAATGAGATTTTTAATGTTATGCAAACATATTATCTATTGCACAGTTGTAAGTGGCTAACCACCCAGTAACACATACTTAGGAGCAATTATTTATATCAATCACTACATTAGATTTAGCCTTTCAACAAAATGCACATGAATTATGTAACACATATAATCTCTAGCCGCAGTGAAATAGCAGTCATGTCCCCTGCCTCCTCCAACAGCTTATTTGTTGAGGTTGTGGGGGTTTTTTGCTTTCTGGATTGAGGACATCAGGTCTCTTAAAAGTGAACATGGAAATGACAGATCTTTATTCTCGCAGCAGTAACAGGTGCTCCTGTAATTCTGCTTATTACCCTAGTCCTTCATTATTAGACATTTACAATCCAATCATATCCAGTGTCATAATGCTCTCTTTTAATTTATAGTACAACCATGATGAATAAAGAGACTTTTAGGACTAACTATTTCATAAACAAGAAATGAAACTGTTCCAGCTCAGGCATCTTTCACATAAACAGATGCTATGCCATAAACTTCTTTGTTCTGTGTTGCTTTATAGGGATGACATCTGTTTGACAAGAGATTGCTGTACTGCAGTGGTGTTGCAATTTGATTATAAATTGGTTCTGAAATAATTTAAGCATTCCAAAGTATGAGTTAATAAAAGTTTAAAAGGAGAACTGTTTTCATTCAAATCACATTACTGAATTTCATGTGGGGTAAACATTTAATTAAGGTGCCTGGATGTAACACTTTTATAAGATAGTAATGAGCACAAAATACTTTTAAATTGAAGGCAGGTAGTTTTCACAAACAGAGGTTCCTCCTTTGTGGAAGTTAAGTTACCAGGTCAGAATATAACATCTAACAACACCTTTTAAAATGTAGTATTTTCAAAAGCAGCTAGCTATCTTGATTTTCAGTCACCTTAGAAGGACTTTAGCTCAAAAGGTACAGTATTCACAAGTCTGATATGTTTCAGGCATCTCAAAGTACTTACTGCTTTATTAGGTCATCTTTAAAAAATCTTGGTTTAAAATAGTCAAAACAGTGTCAGAACTACTAATCCAAGCTGTGCTACCATATATTTGTAACCAGCTAAACTCACAATGTGTTTCCTATCACTTCTCTTGCATTTATGCTATTTCTTCCGAAGGAAAAAAAAAAAACTTAATGTTCTCACTACCAGCAGACTCTCCCTAGCCTTTTTTCTGCTCCCCTGGAATTCAGATGGTTATCTGAAGCTTAGGTCTTATGGATGTAATAAGCACTACAGAACAATTTCCTGAATTTAAATGTCTTAATGTCTTCTGCATTGATGAGAGCAAAAAGGAGCTGGGAAGGGTCATTCTACCTGAGGCTAGTAAGGCAATTAACTTTTAATTTTCCATCATGTAGGCTGAAAGCCAAAAAAAGAGGCAGTGTGAGCTAGCAGAACAAGAGTTAAGGATCAGTCAGGAGTTAAGGATCTCACTTTATTCTGATGTGTACCATGTTGCTTTGGACAAATTGTTAATGGTTCAAGCCATCCACCTGGCTCATGCTGCTTAGTACCTTTCTTCACAAGTAGCTGTGCTAATGTCAACGAGGTGAGAGTAGAACCCAGATATTTCAACTGCAATCTAAGTACTATTATAGTACACATTTTGCTATATAAACAAACAAGAGACATAGTTAGGACAGAAGAGAGCTATGAACGCAAAATGTGAAATATTTTAGCTCACAGTTGTTCAGAGGTGATATAATTACTAGCATTTTTCAACAGTGCTCTAAAATTGCTAAGTACAAAAAAACTACAGTTCTGCCTATAAAAGCTTTGTAAATATTTTCAGGAGCTTTATCTAAACAGAAAAGAGGATGCATTGAAGTTATAACATTAGATACTGGGCCTCCAGAGTACTGAAAGGATTTTAGGACCACATTTCCCTTAACTTCAAGGATTAGCTATTTTCTTCCTATTTCACTACCTTTACAAATCAAGTTTGTTTTTCTTAAGAACACTATTAAATTATAAGCAGATACGCAGTTAACCAAACATTTAAGAAATGCATACCTATGGTTACCCTGGTGACTATACCTGGTGACTATATATTACATATATAGCTTGCATTTTTAAAATGTTCTACATTTTCCTCTCCAGGACTAAAACAAATGACTCATTTTGGACATTACTGTAATTAAACAAACTTCTAGTCGCAGAATAGACTGTATTGTATGTATATGCTGATAGAAAACTGTGTTACCACAATTAGTTTAAAAAAAGGGCGTTATTTTGTTTACTCTAGGAAATCTGGAAAATACTATAGCTGCTGAAGGAAAGATAAAAAAGATTTTTTTTTCTTAAAAATGCTGAGTTATACTCCATACCATTTATTATCTGTAAATACTTAAATTGTTTTTCAAAAAGAAGAAATAGAGGATCTGATTAAATGTGCAAAGAATGTCTTACCTACTAATAACTGTCAGTAAGAGATCTCAAAACTGATCATTTATGGTAAGTTTGCACACTGAAAAGGCCATGCATTTAGGTTAGGGATAGATGTGAAAACATTTTGGCCTGAAAGGGATCTTAAAAACAGTAAGCCTGCAAGTATAGCAAACAAGTCGTTTTATGAATGATTTTTTGTAGTCTTAAGTAAAAATATAAACAGTACCTTCTCTTTCATCTACGTCATTTGAAACAATTAGTTTGTTAGATGTGGCTGTTGAAAAGATATCTGGAAGACTGTGTTGTTCTCTCTGATGATTTCGCAGTTGGCTCTGAAAAAACAATTGCCCATGTTTAAATATACATTACAAACATTCACTGGTCACTTCAGACACTGCAGTAATTTATGACATTGATACTCAACTTTTAATGACAACTGTTATACAACATACATTAGCATATATACAGATTATCCCTCAGTTAGTTTTACTAGAAACAAAACAAAATACATAACATTAATTAATAACATAAACGATTGATGAAAATGACTGATATGATTGTGATTTTTGTTAATTTAAAAAAACCTATTCACTAGAAAAATGACTATATACATTACATATTATCTGTAACTGTAATGTGTCATGTTGACTTTCACTTTTTTCACTTTTCAAATCAAATGATTTTCAAGCTTTTTCTTTTCCCTATTTCCTTCTTCCCCCTTCTTCCTTCTTTCCATCTTGTACATTCTCATGTACAAGTGGCAAACAGTTCTTCCTCCAGAATTATTATACTCCAAAAGCAATGTTAGATTAGAGGTTAGAGGATGGCTTGTGTAAATACTGGCTCAATTTTCTTTTTGCCTTGTGACTTAAGAATATGTTATTGTGGTTTCTACTTGCCCGAGGAGGAGGAGGGAGAGACAGCCTCTTTCTACCCAACCAGTATAGCTTTTCAAACTAAGACCAGACAACAGGAAATACAGGAAAATTTGCACTACCACTGCCTAAAAGAGTTTCGGCTTTAAGACTGGGTACTGTTGTTATGTATTCTATATTTGTAACTACTAAACTGAGTACAGAAGAACACACACACCACCAGTATCAGTGCTTAAAATGGAGATGATAAAAAAAAAAAGGCCCAAGTACAATATTCTGCTCTGGCAACTCATCTTTCAGCTCTGTTCTACAGAACATCCAGCCCAAAGAAAAAACAGAGAAAGAAAGTAAAAAAAATAAATAAATAAATCTGTTTTGCAGTTTCTCCCGTTACCCCCAATTACTATTGCTTTTGCTCACACTCACAACTAGTGGGCACGTCTGAGCATTCTTCTAAAGTTTCTGCTATTAAGTTCTCTGATGCTTCCACTTTTTTAGTTGCTACAGGTTAGCAGAACAACAGGATATTAAGATGTCCATAAGATGGTTCTCATGAAAGTAACTTATGTGAAGAAGCAAGTTTATTTCATTGGGTAAGGCAGAGTAATTATAGCTGAATGGTATATTCAGAAAGTGCTGCTAGCAATAATCCTCAATTATAATGACAATGAAACCAGGATGTCAGACTGAATCAAGTTAGAAAGAGGGATCACCAGTTATAAAAAAAAGTAGCAAAATAGATTATTTACCAATTATAGACAGGCACAGGAAATAACTTTACCTTATAATGAAAGGATTCTTCACATTGTTTGCACTGATACATTCTTGTTTTGCAGTGGTTGATCATGTGGCTCTCTAAATCCTTACTATTGTCAGCAATGTGTTCACAGATAGGACACTGATAGGGCTGCCTCTGACGATGGACTCTCAAGTGTTGTTTTATGTAGCCCTTATTACCACTACTATAATGGCAGAGGCGACAGCGGTAGGGCCGATCTGCATTGGGTATATATTCTACTAGGTTACTTCCTGGAATATTTGCATCATTTGCATTTTGGCATTGTGCATTGTCTTGTAATTCTTTCAGAATGTCATCATCAGAAGCATTTTGATCTGTCCTCTCCTTCAGTTTTTCAATGACAGTGAGTAGTGACATACTAATGCCCATTTTAATTGGTGTTTCTGATAACTCTGGCCTTTCTTTCTGTATTTCAACTATTGCACATTCAGTTTGGTTTAAGCCACTAAACTCCTCTGAAGGATTCTTAAGCGAAGATACCAATTTAGAATGAGCCATGCATGGGCCATCAGCCTCTCCCTGCCCTGTATCTGCAACCACAGTGTCTTCCCCAGTCAAAGTCCTAAAGCTAGACCTTGTTAGTTCTGCAGCTCTGATAGGCATTGTAACAAGAGCTTCTGCAGCTAACGAGTGTAGTCGTAAAGATTCAGAATTTGTCCTTCTTCGTACAGGAGGTGCATTTTCATCAGTTGTTACATTTTTATTAGGGCTTAATTCATTCTCTTTCTTCTCGGTATTATTCCATCCTATTATTACTTCTTGTATTTCATCTGAATGATAAACTTCATCAGGTTCTTCACAGGTAACGTGGGATGCTTCTGAGATTAATTTTTTTTCTGTTTCAATGTCAGTGTTTATCAAGAACGGCTTTTGTAAGACACTTTCTTCAGCACCTGGCAAACGTTCGACTATTACATTAACGTGACCCTTTGTATTTGAACTACAATTAATAATTTTTTGTGCTGATGAAAGTAGGCTATGAGTTACCAAATTATCCTGTTCTGTATCTGATACAGTCTCCTCTAAAACCTCTGTACTAGGAGAATGCACTACAGACTGATTTATCATCTCTTCCTCTTTTACATTTGTTCCTACTGGCGATTTACATGACAGTTGCTCAGAATTGCAAATCTGAAGTTGAAGAGTAGGTTCACCATGGATATCTAGTTCATTATTTTCCAAAGAAAGAACAACTGCATCCATGCTGTGAGGTGTATGAGTTACAACTGTCTCTGACAAGTTGGCAGTTTCATTTTCTTCCTCAAAGATAGGATAAGAACAATCAACTTCACCTGCATGTTTCCAAGCGTGAGTTTTCAACATTCGTTGCTGACCACAGGTGTACCGACAGATTAAACACCGGTACATGCCATACTGCTCGTAAGTATACCATTTCCTCCTACCCATTTCAGGCATATGAGTAGACTGCGTTATATCTTTAGATTCCACATTTCCTGCCTGATCAGTCCCTGATTTGACACTTCCTTCCACTGGCCCTTGCAGAAATGAACTTGAGCCATTTACACATTGCTGCATTTTTGTCTGGATGCTATTTTTACTACCGTTCTTGTGGTAGTTTTGGAAGTGAGATTCAAGTTCTTCTTGGTTTTTAGAAGCAAAATGACATTCTGAGCACATTAATATCACTTCATTTTTCTGCCCATGTTGTTTTATATGTTCTTGTAGCATTAAGAGAGAAGGTGATAGAAACTTACATAGACTACATTGGTAGCATGTCACCTTTTTTTTGCTTTGGGGAAGACATTCGGTCACAAAATAATCAGCTTGTAACTCTTCAGTCTTTTTAGTAGCAATAACAGAGAGCTCAATTGCTTTAGCTGGGATTTCACAAAGATCGTCTGTTTCAAAGGACTGTGCAGAAGCATTAGGATGGGAACGTTTTTTCCCTATTAAAAGGCATCTTTGTGACTTCTCACTTTCAACTATTTTGCTTAGCTTCTGGATAACATGGATTAGTGGATCAGTTTTACATTTCCTCTGATCTTCACTGGCTTGCAGCGTTGGGCCAATGACTGTTTCAGAAATCAGTACAGCTTCCTGTTCTCCAATGCTTGGCATCAATACTGCAACGTTGCTTCCTTCTTCCATAATATCTAGGATAGATGAAGTATTTTATAAAATATTAAAATTAATACAATAATAAAAATACAAACCAGTACTATTTATCTACTAAATGAGGAAGCCCAAAGCCACCAACTTCATTAAAACTTTCAGAATGGCTATTAAATAGCCAAATATTTTGAGGACTAAGTAGCTAGTATAGATATTATTCAAAATAGTTGGACAGAGTACTTCCAGGACAGCCTCTAACTGCATGCCTCCAAGTTGTATATTGGCAAGATAAATATTTTTCAAGCATAAGCTGATTAGCATTGTTACAACTATTGTTTTTCTTTACAAGGTCTAACCATTTGAATGCTAAAGACTTAAATAAACCAATCAATAGTACCTAGCACATTTATGTGTAAAACTCATGATATGGTACGAAAATGTATTCCTGATGTACTCACTCTGATACACTGATGTCTCCTAAAACAAACGTCAATTTACAACATAATTTACAAAAATAAGCATTTTTTTCCTTGAAAGTTAGTACAAATAAGTAATTCTGGTATTTAGTTACAACAGTCACTTCACTTTGACTGTATTAAAGACCATTCAAATGTCAAAGCATACTTAAAAATGTTATTTTCTGGAAAAGCTACTAATTGTAGCTTTTCCTATAATTCCTTAACTGTAGGGAAAATCAATTCATACATTTTTTTTGTTTGTTTGGTTTGAGGGAAAGCTAAAGATAGTTAGTATTTCCACTTACACTTTCTTTAAACATATCTAACCATAAACCACAGGCAATAATGTGGTAGTGTCGGAGGTTAAGTTAAAAGCCAATATGTATAAATTTACATGAAAAGATACTTTGTGATGTGGGCAAAGCTGTGGGGTAGAGATGGGGGTGCTGGACAGAAAGTCTTCCAGTGGAATTTACTTCTGAAAAAATGTCTGAAAATAACCTATTCAAGTTCCACTATATATATATATACACACACATACACATAAATGGGTATTTAATATACATTTTTATACTGTATTTAAAATGTAGAACATAGAGAGATGACAGGTATTTCTTGTATCAGTTATCCTTGAAATTTTATTCCAAATTTTTCTTTTTTTTTTTTTTTAAATCTTGATTTTAATTTTTATTTTTTTTCAAGAAAAATACATTGGCCAAACCAGAACTTCCAGAACTGGTCCAAAAGGCCCACAAAAAAAGAGGGGACTCTTCTACTTGTGGATGTAGTATACAGCTGTAATTTAAAAACGAGAATGTATTTCTAGATAGTTTTGCTGACTCTGGCACATTAATAGGAATAAAAAGCACCACTGGCCTTACTTTCCCGTAGGCAGTGGAAAGAACAAAGACGAAAGTGCCATGACGACGCTTCAGGGCAGCTTTAGGCCTCAACCATGCCTGCATGGCCTGGTGGGGTGGCCCTCTCAAAGAGGCAACTGCAGCAGGGATCTGTTGCTACAGCTGGCACTACTTCAAAATGTTGTTTAGACAAAACATAAGAAACGTATTTCTATTTTTGCATTGCAGGAGATGCAACAACGTTGGGGAAATTTTTGTTTTAACACTGGAAGATTTCATGGGATTGCCCAGTGTCAGCAGAAGATGCGCAGGCTTATTTGCTGAGGCAACACATGGGGTATGAATGAAGCACCTTCCAGTTACTGTATGTTCTGAAGATAAAAAAAAAAAATCACACTTACTGGAATTTAAATACAAACTGTAAGAAATGCCTTTATTGTAAAGCACTGCAGGTGTTTTGATTTTTAAATAAATCTGTTACTACTGGACACAAGAACATACAATTTCTGTTTTAATCGAATATAGCAAAGAAATAGAATTAGAATTTCTTCTTGTTATTTGATACAGCCAGTGATGTTTATTTAAGACGTGCCTTTCTTCTTATTTTCAGATTTCTATTTAAAACACACTAGTTAGAAAACGTATGGGACTTTATGATACTATTTCTTCCTCATCTTTTGGAATGTAAGCATAATACATTGCTTACCCTAATATTTTAATGTAATTTTAATATTTTTAAGGTAAGCAGTACATTAAGGTCTGAACACGTATACAGATTTTTTTTGATCTATCAAGAAAATAAGTATATATAATAACATGTAATTATTCCACAATGTCAGTTAAATATTTCCACCAATAAAAATCAGGTTGTTATAGCATTTCTGTACTAAAATAGAAATTGTTTTAAGAATTTCTTTAAAGTGGAGACAAATCTCAGAAGGTATTCATTCAGAATAACTCAGATTTATTTTCCATGTGGATTTGGTAGAGCTACTGAGTGTTGAATTTATGCGCAGATAATATTTGCAGGATCATAAAATTTGTCAGTCTGAAGGCCACTATACTTTTTTCTTTTATTTCAAAAGCATATATCATAATTTTGATCTATAGAAAAATTCTGAGCAGGAGTAAGTCAAGTTATCTTTATTTGCCATTCACCTTACTACTGAGGTTATCTATAGAGTCCATTATAATTGAAAAGTTCAGTACCTGTTGGAAAACACAAATTCACACAGAAAAGTACATTTGGAACATTTCCTTGAAATAGTTGTTCCAATATGCATGGATTCTCTGGGAGTTTTTAGTATTTAATTCCCGGTTGGATCTGTCCAATTGAAGCAATCTCATCTATTACAGAAGAATCACAATTATCAATGTAAGCAATGTTAATATCATCACACTTGATATGCTTATGTATGTTAGATGAATGTGCAAAAATATTATTAAATTCTGAATTATTAGGAAAGACTACTGTCTTCAATGTTACTATTTTGCAGTGTTAGTTTGAAGAATATTTACCTGGTAATGGCTAAAATCTAAATTAAAATTGAAAAATAAAAATAAAAGAAGCCATTAAGGTAACTGGATTCATAATAATTAGAAAACAAAACAACTTAAGGCCTTATGCCTTTAACTGGATACATGTAAGCAGATTAAAAATTATCAATATTGTACTGTCATAGTAAATCAACTGGGGGAAATACAAATTAAAAAATAAATCTATTTAAAACAAGATAGTATCATTTTACATATGAGTATACCAAATAACCTGCTTATTTAATTCAAGTTCAGTATTATCTTGCTAACAGGAATCAATGTATGTGTGTCCAGAGTTACTATTAAACTGAAATATCCAACTATTTAACTTTTTAATATAAAACAGTAGATGTCTTGACGTGCATTTTCAGCTTCAATTTCTATTGCCCGCTTGGTACAGTACATTGAATGACTAACTCTTGTCTATGTGGTTAGGAAAAAGTACATCCCATTCATATAATATTTCCCATTATACATAGAAGATGTTGCAGTGGCAAACGGGTGACATGTCAATAACAAAGTTAAGAGTGACTGATCTTCCATTCAACCACTTCTTTTATTTCACTTATCTATTGTTTGAAAACCATCCTATTTAGTTATAGAAAAATATTTAGCTGTTTGTTTCATACTGCCTACAACATGTTTAATAATATTGTAAAAAGTAAATAAATGTGCTTCCTCCCCCTGAAAGCAGACTTGCCATTGCGTGAAGCCCTTCAAGGAATAATATCAAGCTGAAATATTTTCAGAGTCATTTAGGGAAAATTATAGGAATGTGGCACTACTTTAAATCAAACTTAGTAATTTTAACCCTTTGTAAGTAATGCAAAGCAGGCAAATATTTTCCTTACCTGTTTCATTTGAAAGCAGCATAGGAACTATGAGGAAAGACCACAAAAGAAAGGCACTGCCATTTAACACTGCTATGTCAAAGCTGAAAACAGAGTATGTTCAGATGCACCGATTGTGGATGCTTGTAGCTCATGTGAGTTATCAGCTGTGCAATTACAGCACATATATGCACGTTAGTTAAGTTATGCGCTCCCCGTTTAGCGCAGGTTTAGCGCAGACCGGTGCTCTGTTGTACAGACGGACGGCCAGTGCGGAACCCCGATTCCTGCCCCACGCAGCGCGAGTCCCTGGCCTCACGGGAACGGGACCGGATAGGCGACAGGTGGCGGCCCCAGCCCAGGACCTGCGGCTCGGAGCCGAGACCCCGAGGGGAAACGGGGAGGGCAAAGAGGGGCTGTCCCTTCCCTTTCCCCACGAGGTGCCGCCAAGCCCCGCGCGGTCCCCGCTTGATAGCGCGCAGGTGCCGCCGGCGCGGCCCAGAATGGGGGGGGGGGAGGGGGGGGGAGAGGAGGAGGAGAAGGAGGAAGAGAGGAAGAAGAGGAGGAGGCGGCGGCGGGCAGCAGCCGGCGGCTCCCCGAGAGAGGCTTAGCACATGGGCTCGGCTCCACGCGTCGCTCCAGGGCCTGCCTGCACGCCGCCGCCGCTCCCCGATCCCTCCCTGCCGGCTGCCGCCCCTGGGCCGCTCTCCGCTCGCGCCGGTGGCGCCGAGGGCCGGTTATAGGATAATTTAAAGAAAAAAGCAATAAAATAAAATTTAAAAATTCCTCACCTCCGGACACCGCTTCAAGATGGCGTCGATGGAGAGCATATCACGTGACCGGCAGGGCGGGTCAGGTGACCGGCGGGTGGCCGCTGCCTCCGTGCCACCGCCTCCTCGCCGTTGCCATGGGGACGGGCCCGGGCCGCCGCCAGCCCGCCCGCCGCGGCCCAGCTGCTTCCTGCCGTCAGCCTGCACTGAGCCAGCATTGGGGTGCCGTGGTGTCCGTGTCCCCTTCTCCACACACAGCGCCACCGGCCTCTTGCAAAGGCCGTAGGGGCTTAGATCGATGCTCCGTTAATATTTTTGTCTTAAATTTCCGACCAGCGCGAAGCCCCACAGCAATGTGTGGTCGCTTCTGACAGCACAGTGCAGCTGATTTGGTTTTAGGCTGTCTCAAAATAATTGGTATTTACCTTTCAGCTCCCATTTTACATAATTCACCTCTCTTGCCTGCCACTTGCCTGTATTAGAAGTTTGTAAGCATTCTAGTACAGGCTGATGCCAAGCCAGGCAGCACGAGGTGTGCTTCAAGAAATGATACGTTCTTCCAGGTGATACTTTCAGCAAAACTTGCAAATGATAAACACCTGTTGTTAAAACAAGACAGCTCCTCCCCCCCCCACACACACACATATTTTGGGTCCAAAGCGAGAAATCAGTGCTAATGTTACCAAGCATAACCTGCAGAGAACTGCCAAGAAGATTTTTGTAATTCAAGTTAGCATGAAGATGGAGTTGGAAAGCATACTCTGCATGTCAGGGACAACCTTAGAAGCTACATGCCAAAAATGTTACATGCATTTGAGATATTTCATATGGAAAGTCAAGGGAATAATGAGTTTCAGCAGTGGTTCACAGCTAAGTGATGACAAGTAAAATCTAACATTTGGTCCCAGAAAGTGACTTGAAGTGTGTTGACGTGGATGGGTCTACAGTTGAACTTTGGGGGGACCTTGTAAAATTGTAGGAACTTTTTGCAAGTTTGCTTCCTTCCCCATGTTGCAGCTTTGTTAATGATTGTGCATTGTTTTGTAGGAGTAAGAGATGCATTTGAAATACTGGCGAATAAGAAATACTTGTTCAAGAGATGGATTTTGCCCTGCTTTCAATAAGCATTATTTCCTTTGTCTTTATTTACTTTGTTACCGTGTTTGGATTCACTGATTTATGAAGCTCTGTTTGATTGTATGAAGCTTTAGGAAATCTCAAACCTTATCCTAGTCTGTGACTTTAACCTGACCCAGAGCCCCAAATCCAGTCCAACATATCTCCTCACAGAGGTCCAAAGTAATCTAGTCTCTTTCTGTCTTTCTGCCTAGTCAGTAATATACTGAAAGGATGATTCTTCAGCCACTGCTTCTTTTGATTAATTCTTCTTTTTTTTTTTTTTTTGACAGGTACAGTGAATGATATGGAGTTTAAAGAACAAGGCCTGCTTAAAAGCTGATGGGTGATTTGAGCAGGAGGGTTGTGCTAGATGACCTTCAGAGGTCCTTTGTTACCTCAAATATCCTAATCTAAATCTTTGTACAATTTGTGCGCTTCCCACCCTACACCTACACATCACCTCTTTAAAGCGCTGCCTTCCATTATCTTGCCTTTATGACTCAGCTGCATACTAAGGGTGGCATGAAGGGTGTTGTACTGAGTGGCAGATATATGCTAGTTGTGCCAAAAACACCTGTGCAAAAGACCTGCTTTGCTGCTGCTACAGCTGGTGTTGCAATTTCTCTTGTGCCATGAGAAAGGTCACTGGTTTCTCTTTTCTTCTTCCTAGTCATGTGACGTGTCCGCTCATATATTGGGAAGGAGGGAATTTTGAGAGATTTGGAAAAGGCACTGGAAGATGACCAGCACTTACAGACTTGGGTCTGCATCCACAATGTAAAGTTGCAAAGACAGCTGGCCTAAGGAAGGTGCATGGATATTGGTGCTGAGTGCAGGCCCAGTTGGGCTTTAGGCTGTGCCCAGCAAGTACACCACTTTAAATCTAAAGATGAGAAGTCTCTAGGTAAAAACAGCTTATGTGGAAATAACTCAAGGGTTAAAACTGGTCCTGACTTTTCAGTAGAGAAGCTCTAATGACAACTTCAGAAACTGGATCTGTCCGTTCAGTTCTGAGTGTGTGAAGTAGTCCAGCTGGTAGGAATAATGGACTGCTGCTGGTAGGACAGAACAAGACTAATTCTACCTCTCCTGCTATTTAACTACCTTGGGTTTAGAGTTAGGATTTTCATTTCACTATCCTGCAGTTAAATAATACAAAGATTTTAGTAAGATCTCCTTTTAAAGAAATTTCTGTAGGGAAAATGCAGGCATACAATCTGACAATCTTCTTAACAGCTACCAAAATGCATTTCATTAAAAAAAAAAAAAAAGAAAGAAAAAGAAAAAGAAAAAAAAAACAGTTGAAACTGCACAGTGTTCACAATTCAAAATGTTGTGGTAGTAGTAATAATAATAAAAGTAGGAGCTTGTTGCATTTTTTTCCTGCTGTATTAATTGGGGCCTTTCTGTAGAAATGTGATTATCTTTTGTGGACGCTGTTTCTTTAAAAGCTTAGTTTCCACAAATACAGATATTTGTCATAGTTTAATTAACCAGTTATCTGAACTGAACCACTCTTGTAGATATTGAACTCGCCCTCAAAATATGCCAGGATTTGATATGTCTGAATTAAAAATACTGGGTTGATAATAAGTAACAGTCTGTGTGTGCTCTGTTATTGTTCTTTGTTATAATTAAAGCTAGACTAAGTTAAAGATTTCATTCTCCTTGTAAGTATGATTGTACAACAAAAAAACAGATTTAGATTTTACACTTTTACATTAATTTGAAAGGCTTCTTAATTCACAAAGTTCTTTTCATATTTTTCTATTTCATTGCTTTCAAGTTGAAGGAAGCATGAAAACAAATGAAATTTGGGTAAGGCAACTATCCCTGAGTAGTAGAGATGAGACAGTTGTATTGAGCATAATATGTTCAGAATGTTGATATTTTTGTAAGAAGTTTATATAAAATTGCTTTGTAATTATTGTAAATATGTACAGAATGTCAGTGGCATAAGTTTTATGGTAAACATTATAGGCTTAATTTAAAAGAGTAATGCATAGTCTAGAAACACAAAGAAAATTTAGAGCTACATCAGCAAAGATGCTATCTTGAAGTAAATACATGCAAAATATACGCTTCTTTGTCTAAACTTTTTAAATAATAGCAATATACAAATAGTAACTATAAGGTCTCTGTTTGTTCTTCGTGGTCTCAGTCTCAAACTCTTTCCAGTCATCAAGATTAACGATTAGGCTTATTTTCATTAATGGGTTGTACAGTCATGAGTTATATAGTTGTCAATAGAAAATTCAGTTTAGTCCATGAGTTTTGTGCACCTTGGTGACTGGCTGTTCCAAAATCATTTCAAAAGCTTTATAATTTGCACATTATTATGATGTATTATATAACTGAGGTCCCTGAGTCTCTTGAGTGAAGATTAACTAAACTTCTTCATGGCTCAATGTACAACAGTAGTGAATCGTGCATGGTGCACAGGTTGGAACAGGGTCTTTGGCTTGTGTATCTTCTGCTGGGTTGCTAAGTGGTACTGTCTGAGCACTCTGAGTGGCATGTGAAGAAATAGTTTTTGCTTTTGTATTTCACTTAAATTTTAGGTCTTGGCAGCCTGGAGATGGCCTTTATCTATCATGAGGTAGATCCACAATAAAAAGGTGAAATTAGCAGTTGCATTGTAAGACTGTTGGCGTCTAGGAATTTTTCTATCATCTTTATAGACTAATTGCAACATGTAATCCTGGACTTACTCTTCTCATTGTTTTTGGCTGATTTTTGCTTATTAGTCATAGTTCTCATAGAACTCATAGTTCCTTGGCTTTATCTAACCATTTGCATAGGATTCCCATATAACGTATATTTACAATACAGTCTATTTTGGAACTGCAGAAACACTGTTCTGGGAGAGCATGACTGCTGACCAGTGTGAAGTCTGTGCAGTTTCTTGTAGGATACAAGGAACAGAAATTGTACCCGTACAGTTTGGAGAAAATGTGGTTTAAAACCACCATGTTTTGAACTGCCTCAGTGGCAAATTTAGTACCCTGCATAAGGTTAAAGCAGATTTAGATACAAGTCAAATATCAGACTTGCATTTCTGTCTGCCTACTGGTTGCCCTGTAGTTCAGAATTGCTCAAGTCTGACCACTGCCCTATCCTAAGATGTATTTTCTACCCTAGAACTTTGTGAATTAAGAAGCCTTTCAAATTAATGTAAAAGTGTAAAAAAATGTTTGTACAATCATGCTTACAAGGAGAATGAAATCTTTAACTTAGGCTAGCTTTAATTGTAACAAAGACGAATAACAGTGTACAGAGTATTCCATAGCTCCTACATGGCTGAGAGAGCTTGGGATGTTCAGCCTGGAGAAGAGAAGGCTCTGTGGAGACCTCATTGCGGCCTTTCAATACTTAAAGAGTTCTTATAAAAAGGATGGAGAGGGACTCTTTTCTTGTGTAAATAATGATAGGACAAGGGGGAATGGTTTTAAACTGAAAGAGGGGAGATTTAGATTGGATGTTAGGAAGAAATTCTTTACTTAGAGAGTGGTGAGGCACTGAAATATGTTGTCCAGAGAGGTTGTGGATGCCCCATCCCTGGAGGTGTACAAGGCCAGGCTAGACGGGGCCCTGGCAAACCTGATCTTGTGGGTGGCATTCCTGCCATGGCAGGGGGGTTGGAACTAGATCATCTTTAAGGTCCCTTCCAACCCAAGCCATTCTATGATTCTATGATTCTGTGATTCTATGATTCTGTGATTCTATGAATAGCAGAATCTGTTCAGTATTTTCTGTATCTGCATACTAGGCTTATGTATATATATACTTTTTTTTCAGATGCATGAAATCATAAAATACTTATATGAAAATAAAGTTTTGCAAGTTTCTTCATTAGAAAATTGCAAGATAATATGCTTACATAGTTGCATTTGTATCGGCTACATTAATTTATCAGGCTGGCAGCTTGGGATTCTTTAGTGGGAAATGGAGCCTCATGCTTGGGATGTTTTGATCCTCACACTATATGAGCTTGCAGCCCTGGTGTATAACATACAATAATACAGAGAGTAAGAAAAAAAAATGGTCAGAACACTATACAGGAAAAAAATGATACTATTATTAGTTTATGAAATAGGTCTATATTATACTCTGAGAGAAAATATTGCAGATGGATTCAGAATTATTAGAAGTACCAAAAATTTTATGCATTGTTTCATTTAGGTGAATGGTGTGGTACAAAGAAAATAAATTACATTTTAATTTTGATTCTTGTACCATTAGGCTAATTAGATAATCAGCAAAGTCAAATGGTTGAACTTTCAAAACAGGTTAAAGAATTTCTAGATTTCTTTTCTTATACATGTGCAAGTAAGCTCTGGAACCCATTGCTGCCATGATATTGTAGAGAACAAAAGCTTTGTAGAATTAAAAGAAATAATTCAACTTTTGTTTATATAGTGAGAACATGTACAGCTGTTCCAGATAGAATTAGAGATGTGTTAATCACATGAAATGTCAATATTTCATACCATGAAGTCTAGATTCCAAAGTCCTTCGAGGTTTTTGAGTGCACCTGCTGTTGGAACCAGAATTTAGTGCATTCTTCTGTATTGTTAGTTATCTTTGTTGTTATGTTGTAGCCTCAGAGGTTTATGTGCTTTACTGAGACATTAAAACTGAGCAGAATTTATATTACAGAGATAGTTTATTTAGCTTTACACAGCCCTTTCTTAATACAAAACTTACCTAATTCCATAGGAGTGGTATTTCAGCTGCAGCAATGACATGTAGGGGCTGATTTATATGAATTTAATTTATACTTGTATCTTCCATTTTTTAAGAAGATGGTTACTAATATGTTTACTAAATCTAAATTATTAGATTGCTAAAAAGTTGTAAATCTAACACGTTGTATATGCAGACAACAGCCTTGACATTTTTAACTTTTTTGTTTTGTTTTTCCTTGTGTTTTAATTATTTTAGAACTGCTAACATTGCAAATCAGTGAATCTCTCTCATTACACCTTATATTTTTTCATGACACATTATCAGATGATGATATTTTTTTCCATCCTGTACTTTAAGTATACTTTTCTGGGAATTAAATGGAAATCTCTTTTACTTTGCTTTCTCACATGACTTATTCTGTCTCCTAAAATCACATTTACTTTACTTTGTACAGAAAATTAGACTAAAAATCCTTATATTCAATCCCCTGCTTCCCTCAGCTTTATGGTTGTAGAGAAAGAGTTTTGACTCCAGATTTAAACCCTATGATTCAGGGCTACCTCTAAGCTATATGCAAATCCAATTTTATGTATGAAAGTAAATGTATATGTAAAATATGTAATTACAATTTAGAGGTCATTTAACAGAATCTGTCCTATTATTTGCAAATCTGCTTTTTTTCCCCTGAATCTTAGTTATCTGACCATAAATCACTTAGAATTGCTTTTTGCAGAAAAACAAAGAAAAAAACAAAAACAAACAAACAAAAAAACCAAGTCCACAAGTCTATACTTCTTTCTCATTGGCTTCTTCACTCATATTTACAACTTTTCTCAGGAATATCTTTTTTTTTTTTTTTTTTCTTTCTTCAGAATTCCCCTCACGCCATTCTGTGGAATATACTGTACTATCTTTAAATTACTGACTTTTCATTGGTATTAAGAAGAAAAGAAGAAGAGGCCTGAGTGAGAAATCTCGTGTGTGATGTGTGAAATAGGGAAAGGCTCCTTTTTTTTCCTTAAAGGCTCCTTTTTTTCCTTTTTCCTTAGCTCAAATCAACATACTGAAGTGTTCTTTACATTCAGAGTTGAGCAACAACTTGTTGCTTCTTTGGGCTTAGTTCTACTGTGAGCACAGGCAGTGAAAACCTTTGAGATTTAGTAGAACCTACCCTTCTGGTTAGCTTGAACCTTTACCAGCTTGAAGTTCTATTAAGTCGTGGGAGTGATATTGCCCAACCAGACTTTACCACCATCTTTTTCAGGAAATGATAAATTAGTTGGTGTGATTCTTAATAGAAGTTTTACCATTGTCCTCGAAAGACCCAGGCTTTCTCCTAGCCCTTAGAATCTGCAGTTTTCCTTATGCCTTACATAAAGGCAGTGTGGACAGATGTTTTAGTCTAGTGAAAATCATGAAGAAAGCTTGGACTGGTTTGTATTGATGAATTGGCCATGGGAATGCTACACTTAGAATAAAGAAACACAAAAAATACAGGTAAACAGAAAATACCAAGGCAATTCAGAGACTTGCCATATGATGTACTGTATTTTAACATCCATGATTATTTTCCCTTTTACTTCTTTGTATAGATACTGATATTTTTGCCAGCTCTTACTCAGAACAGTGCTTTCTTAGGTATGTAATCCAATTAAAGGAGTGTAAAATGTGATTTATTACTGGCAGATGTAGCAAGGGGAGTCGTATGCACAAAAGACTCCTACAACAGTGACAGCAAACTACCACTCTTCTTTCTTGTTACAGTTGGTGAAAATACATAAGTGTCCTTCGCATTTTTAAGAAAAATTAGCTGTGCATGACGTGTTGCATTATAGCAGGTGCATACTGATCCCAGTTTTTGAATTTGCCATTCATATATGCCCTAGTAGTGACTGTCTTCAGTGTGTTTTACACATTCAAGGGAATTCATTTGTGAATGATAAACTATGGTAAGCCTGGAATCAGATTCTACAGTACATAAATTAGTATATCACATATAAAAAGAGGCCTAAAAAGAATTGGACTCACTGGAATTCTGAATATAGCTAATATTTCTGTAATTGATATAATTGTTGGTTTGTTTGCTTGCTTGTTTGTTTTACAGTTGTAGTTAAAAGGCATTGCTTTTCCTCCTTCTTAGATCCATCATCATTAATTAAAAGACACTAATTTCCTGGTGCAAGAAATAACTCTTTGAGTATGTATTACATGTTAGCTCCCAAAGGATAAAATACTACCAAAATTTTTGTAAATCCAGTCGTGTTTAACTCTGGTATATTCATGACTTAGTTTCAGTATCTATTATCAATATACGCCAGAATAAAAGTATTAAGTTTTCCTGCTCAGCATGGAAACTGTGTAATTTGAATAAAAAATAACAAGTGCTTTTGAGTAATTAAAAATATTACATGGTCTTGTATTTTGTAATTGAAAACTAAATACAATGGTACTTAGAATCTATCCACGTCCTTGAACAATCTAGGACTGCAGACAAGTTCATAGTACTGAGAACTTTGCACACCTGGGCCTAAGTGTCAACTGATGGAAAACATTTTGGGAGAGCACAATAAGTTCCTTGTTATGGGTAATTCAGGATAAAAGCTGAAAGATCTACATGGCTAGGTCTCTTGTAGGGTTAAACTGGACATCTCGTGTGATAGGTCAACGTAGTTATATTAGTGTGCTGGACTGTCTGACGGTACCCTGAATCCCTCATTATTCAGTCTGTGTACCAGTTCAGGGTGTGCTATGGCATCTCTTTGACCCATGGACTTGAATTGCCTTTCACAGGTATTTCGTAGTTGGGTACACATTTGTGGTTATGTGTAAATGAGTAGATATGAGGTGGACAGAACAGAAATCACTTTTGCTGCTTCTAAGCTGCTGCACTGAAATGGTTAGGTATGTTAGTGAAAAGTTCATCTGAGCTTTGGCTTTGTAAGATCTGCGTCTGAGTTTGGTTATAAACATACACGTGCACAAATACATTTTAAGCTTGTCAGCTACTCTTTCAAAATATTGACTGCTATCAGAAGCTTGCTATGAAAATATTTGTAGCTTTTTTTGGGGGCGGAGGATTTTTTTCTTAAAAGCATGTATTTCAGTAAGTGACAACGTGCGTCTTCTTGTGTCAGTTTAAGTTGGAGATTCATTTTGAGAATTATATGCATAATTTTCCTCCTATATTCTAAGCTGCTTCTGATCTGTTGAGGCTCTTTTTGACATCTCTACTTAGGTAAATTCTCCAGCAGACTTCTTTACTTGAAGTGCAATCCTGTTTTTTTGCCAAATTATTATATTTATTATATTATTATATTAATATAATATAAATATAAATATAAATATATATATATTTATATAAATATATTATATTTTATATAAATATATTATATTTATTAATTATTATATTTATTATATATTTTTTTTTCCGAATCTAGACACATAGATGCTTCAGATGGATTTTAAGCAGTAGATGGAAATTTTAGTGTAACATTTTTCAGATAGGCTCAGTGTAGCAGTCACGTTGTCCTTGATAAATTTTGCAAAATATACAGCTGACCACGTTTGTCATCTGTATAATGACGCTTCTGTTATGCTCCTCTAGAACCTCCAGGAGTACAAATTTATGTATTTTCTGAACAACTGTATAGACTTGCAGCACTTTGCAGAAGTTTCATGGCACCCAATAAATACATTGTTCAAATTTTCTAAATAAATATTTATTTCTCCTTCAAAACCTTAAATGAGAAAATTTACACAACTTTTCTGCCTGTGCTACAGAACTTATTGTACATTTACAGCTTTGCTCCCTCAAATACATATTAAAATAATAATATAAATAGGACAAACTGGAGTTCTACATCCTACCATGATTTTCATCTGAATGTAAAATAAATAAATAAATAAATAAAAACTGGGAAGATACTGGACCAAATTTTAAAGTCCCTTTTCAATCATACTAAGTCAAATTCTTGTTTGTGAATTTCTTTATAAAATTAGGAACTCAGGGTTTTGCTCACTTTATGAACATTCCTGAATACCCAATGATTTTCTTTCAACCCTTAGCACTATATGTACATGCGGGTCTACAGGTACATGTGTATGCATATGCATGTACACAGAACTATGTTTTCACTGGAAATATGTACCTGCACACAATGAGCATTGAACAGTGGCATGAAAACAAAGGAGTCCACTCGTTCTTAGTTACTGAATCTTGCCACTGCTTATTAGATACGAGCAGACCAAAATGAACCATCATACTTTTCAGTAGTGACCTTGAGGTGGCAGCAGCATTACGTTCAATTCTGCCATACACCAAACCCATCAAAGGTGAAAGTAAAATCTGCAATAAATCAAAATAATACTGATTGTTATAATTTTATTACCAGAGCATTAAGTCAATAAAACTTATCTGAAATGTCATTTGCATTGTATACAATTTTTACTAGTTATCAAGTATGTTTTAAAAGCATGTTTAAAACAACCAAATGAAGAAATCGGTGATAAATTGTTTGAAAGCTGGGACTTGTCTAATGGTGTAGTAAAACTAAAGTCTGTTTTGATCTCTTGTATTATAAAAGACTCTTTCTGAAAGCATTTGTTAATACAATAATGTCTTGTGTCTTGACTAACTATATTTAATGTCCTAATGCCTGATTAAATATTTTCCTGCAAGTTGTCAGGTCCTTTTTCATTCATGGTTTTATGTAGGAAGGTCATCTAATTATATGACACCCTTTCGGTGAAGGAGAATGTGTTTGTTTCTTTTAATAATGTGGAATAATGAAACTTATTTATGTAGTAAGTCAGAGAAATTTATTGGAGAATTACAACATGAGAAATATGGAAATTAAAAAACAAACAAACAAACAAACAAAAACTTTTAATAGCATTTTCATTACCAAGAAGCTTGCAGGTAATGAAATAGTTGTCTGAAAGCCAGTATATTGGGTGATATAATATTGCTCATGTCAGTTTTCTGGACATGGTTACTATACATTTCTATGTTGTCAATTACTATTAGGTTACTAAATTATTATTAGCTAATTAGTCAAGATAGAAGGCACTAGAAGAAAAGGTTAAAAGCATTTGTTTTTACAAACTTTTAAAGCAACTTGTGGCTGGCTAGCCAGTTAGTGTTGTAATACTCCACAACGATCCTGCCATTTGGGCTGCATCACTAGTCATGTATTGCTCTTCAGCAAGGCTAACAAAAGCTTGGTCTAGAAGTCAAAAGTTGTAGTATCTATTATGCAACTTAATGTTAAAGAAATGACATTCAAAAGTATTGACCTTAACAAATGCAGAAAACTGATAGCAATGTGGTTATACATGCCACAAAATTATTTGAAGGAAAACATGTATGTAACCACTGCTAAAGGAGTCCCAATAACGGATTAAAGACAAGATATTTAACAGATAAAATAATTCAGCAGAAAATAAAGCAGAGGTAGAATCACAAGCCAAATGGAGGTTAGAAAGCATGAATGCTGTTAGGGCTGTGCCAGTGGTTACCAACACCAATACAAATATTGACTGTTACTTCACTGAGACGTAGATCTGGTCTTTTACTTCTGATATGTACTGTAGTTTTCTCTTTGTCACAATTTGCTTTTTCTGAAGCTAATTTCTGTCATTTTACCACATTTCCAAATGTATGGATGCAGTGATTGACAAAGGAGGCAGAATAATAATAGTATTCTGGTGAGGAATTTAATTCAATGTGAGCTTGCTTTCTTCTTTCTAATTTTAACCTCCTGGCTCTTTATTGTCAAAATGCATTTACCTCAGAAATAACAGTAAGGCAAGAATATCTATGAGACAAACATAGTTAACACAGGAACTAACATGAGTAATGTCTTAGAAATAAACAGAAATGAGATTTAGAGGGTACCCCCTAATCTCTGTAGGTCAGGATACTAGATTATCAGTATCTCAAAAGCAGAGACGTGCCTTTTATTTGTCTTCAGAGCACCATAAACACACATGTTGTTGGAGAAAAAAATAAAAAGACTGTCACACTGGGGGCTCTTTATAAGTATACAACATGCAAATAGACTGTTTGTCCTCACCTTCAGTGAGAGAGGAATCTATTACAGAAATTGCCAAATATCCCAGGCCTTTTGACCTGAAGCCAGCATTTTAGGTTTTGCTCAAGTGTTAGTTTAGCATTTGTCTAATATTCATGCACCAATGCTACATGTCACCGCGTTGTCCTGAAGTCACAACATTGCTGTCTTAAAAAGTACCATTGCTATGCTTGCATGGAAGGTATCTGATGTGATCTCTTTTGGTTAAGCTGTCTAGTGTCTTATAAAGTTTATTTTATTATGTTGTGGAATAATTTGGATAGCAAAGAATATGTTGCAAACTGTTCAGTTAGAAATGCTACTGTTCAGTAAAATCACATTACCTAGAACATTAAAACAATCATTCTAAAACATGATTTATAATGATTTGAACATGTTTGTAAAAAATAGATGACCATTGTACATTTACAGTTGACATAGAGGTCCCTAATGTCAAGAAAGCACTCTTGACCTTGATGGGTAGTTGCAATTCCATTTAAATCAATTGCCAATACAAGTCAAATGAAGTTCTTATGGCTGTCTAGTGTGCACTTCCCCATTCTTCTGACATTATTGGTCTACTCCAAGTCATTCTTCAATCTTTTAACAGCTGAAAGGGACCTGCATTCTGCAGCTTTATGGGAAGTCAGCAGTAAGTTGTACTTCTGTGTTTTGAAAGCTTCCACTCTTTTTTTGCTGACTTTATGTCCAAGCTAAGCAAACTGCATACTTTTCTACATGAAACGGAGTACCTGATCTGTTGATAGCAAAGCCAAATATTTCAGTGAATATACAATGCATCTTCTATGACTACGATTTCACTGGCCATTCAATTCATTTGATAGAAAAGAAATTATTTTTTAACTCTGAAAATTGGAGATCTTGTTATTAGTTTAGTTTTAGAAAAAGCTTTTACTATTTTAAACAGTGTATTTTCTAAACATCATTTATGTTAAAATGCTACTGAATACAATTTTCAGGGTGTTTTCTGGGGTGGAAGAAAAGGGGACACCACAACTCAGAAAAATGACTTGAAAACGTATCCTCTGTGCATGTCTGGATACTAATTTTTTCAAAGGATTTTGGTAAAATTGGTGATGAATATAGGAAAAAAGACTTGAGACTGTTAAACACATTTTACATAAAACAAAATCGTTGTATATACTGAACTTTCTAAAGATACCTCTTTTTTTTATGTTATTAACTTACTTGCAATGTTTTTACTCTTCTAAATGAATCTCTAAGTGTTAGTGTCTACCTTTTGACAAATGGGAGAACTGAAAGGACACAACGTGACACTAAGCTTACAAGACAGAAAAAAAACAAGCAGAGATACTTCTCAAAGACAGGTAATACAAGCTATGTCTAATCCCCTCCTGCTCCTCCAGCCCCTCAACCTCTTTCATAAGTAGTCCAAGCCTTAAAAAGATCCTATATTAATGAGAATAATGGGAAAACTCAACTGGACCGATATGTGAACCTAAAAAACCTAAAACAACAAATAAGAATTGATAACAACAACAAAAAAGTGTTTCTGAATGCCAGTGGAAGCTGGCATGGATAGTATTAACAGGTTGCTGCAATTAATGTAAAACTAATCATCAACCCTCCATGGAGAAATGCAAATTGCAAGTTGTTAGAAGGCCTGTTCTGTTCAATAGGATTTGTATTGCAGCTAATCCATTTAGCAGCATCTCATGTTTTTCTGTCGATTTTTTTTTTTGAAGTAGTGAGGTATTATCTCTTTCTAAAAATTCTATGGATTTCTTTAATTTCTATATTTTGACTCTTCTTGTTTGACTAAATATGTAAATATATTTGCTTGGTCTTCCTTTCCCATTTTCATTGGTTCTGATCATTTACGTTCCTATGCTGTTGGAAACTGTATTACATGAAGCCTTAGCTGTAGAATCAACCCTTTGGCATACAGGAATGTGTTACCCATACTGCCCTTATATATGCAATTGAAGTTCAAAGATTCTGCGGCATCTGATGTTCCACTCATCTACTGGTGGGCAAGAATAGCTGCCTAAAACTGGCATTAGATTATAATCTCAAGGGAAGACACATCTGAAGGAAGACATTGAGTCTCACTTACCTCCCTTTGAAACAAATGATAAAATCATAGTAGCATTTCTGTTTAATTCACTGGAGAGGCAAGTTCTGGTGTAGTGTTGAAATGCAGAACACTGGAAGACTAATGATTGACTTTACAAATCCAGTGTCATTGCTTTTAATTAACTATGAGGAGAAGTTCCTTTCAGAGCAAGTGTAGCATGTGTTGTAAGTAAAATTTGTATACAGAAGGACAATGTTATTAGAATGTTTAAAATGAAGATTATTGAATGTTTAGCAAGTATATTATCCAAAAGTACATGCATAAGTTGAACTTTTTTTTTTTAACACATTTTCTTTTGTAGCCCTTTTGAAGCTGAAGACCCCAAACATACGAGGTTATAAAGCCTGTTATCTTCTGTACACCATTGAATGTTTGGCCTTTTATCACATAGTCTTTTCAGACATTGAAGATTTTCATCCATATATGCAACGAAACAAGAACAACTTCCAGAAAAAAAAAGACAAATTTCATTTGTGCAGCCTTTTACTCAGACATGAAAGCCATGTCTGAAAAAAGCCACCTGCTTCTTTATTGTTTGATATCAGAGGCAGAATAATGTCTGATTTTAATATCGTACTTCACTAATTTGTCCTGTGACATCAATGAATCAAAGTAGAGTTCCTGACAGAAGAACATCAAGAGGAAATTAATCTCTCTGTGATAGTATTAATAATTTCAGAATGCCCATGTTTTGCTCAATTATTGTAACCATTGAAAGCTGTGTTTTTGGGGACTGTTAGATCAATATCACAATTGCTACACAAATCGAGTGTGTAAGAGTGGTACTCTTTGGTGGCCAGTCAGGAGTGTCATTACTGATAGGAAAGAAGTTTGCTAAGCCTTCTTGGGAGAATTTTGTGACAACTTAAGGAAAGGAGACATGAAATTGGTGGGGAAGGGGGGAAACTGGGTGAAAAAAGTCACTTTTCAAAATATCAGAGAAGATGGTAGGCCTGTGATTCAAGGTGGAATCAGCAGAGTGTAACACATAACGAACTGTGTGATACTGGAAAAAATGAGTATGTATTATGCCTGTTGTAGCTACACAGTATGATACTCACTGACTGACTAGGACTGTATTTAGGGTTCCAGTTCTGTGCTGAGAATGGAACTAAATGAACACACAGGTCCAAATGTGTCACTGAAATAAATATTGGCAGTATGGATGTGTGATCAAAATATCCAAATGTATCAGAGACTGACTGCAGATTTTAAAGTTAGTAATAATCCAGATAGGGATAAGATTTCAAGTAAAACTCGCATTTCCCTATTTTTATATTTACCACCTTTAACTTCACCCCTTTTCAGTCCTCCCCCAGCTGCCAGCTGGTAGTATCCAGCAGTCTGTGGAGGTGGAGGTGCTCACCCAGCTTCTCTCTCACTTCTAAGCTTCTCAACGGGACAGGGGAATAAGAAAGGGTGAAAAAGCTCATATGTCAAGATGAAGACTTTCCGATTACCATCACAGTAAACAGACTTGACTAATGAGAAAATTAATTTAATTTATTGCCAGTTAAAATAGATTTTGATGGTGAGAAACAAAGTCAGAATTGAAGAACCACCTTCACCTCACTCCCACCCTCCACAGGCTCAGATATGGCCAGTCCATAGAAGCTCTTCTCTGCTCCTTCTTCCTCCTCACACTTGCTTCAGTGTGGGTCTTCTCCATAGGCCACAGTTCCTTCTCCACAGTTCCTTCAAGAAACAGCCACCAGCTCCACTGTGGTGGAGAGCTGACTTCACCCTGTGAGGGTAATGATTCTATAAAATTCCTAACAAGAGTGACATACTTTCTTTGCAGTGAAAATGATTTTTTTTTTTTTCTGTGTTGACTATGACATCTGATGTTTTTACAAGCTCTCTCCATCTATGACCATGGAATATGATCTGTTATTAAGGACATTAGTTAGGTGAGTAGACACAGGACAGTGGAAAGGCTGCCAGTGAATGTCAGTACAGAACTGGGGAGGAGCAATACAAGTCAAGCCATCTGTATGTCTGTTCTAGTCCTTTCTTCACTTCCACCTTAGCTTTCTTTCTGCCCAAGCTGCAGTTTTCAATGGCAAATCTACTCATAACGTGTTTGATAGTATGACCGTGGAAGGAAAGGTTTCACTACTGTCACAGATTCACAACATACTGTTTTGACCATTGCAAATTTGCTGTTTGGGTTGTTCACGCCTGTCTCATGAGTAATAAAAAGGACAGGAATGGGAGGAAAACTGTGAGGTAATCCTCATGTAAGCATTTACCAAGAGTTTGTTCCAAATTGCTGTAATGGAAATTAAAGGAAACCTTCGTGGTTCTTCTGGTAGTTCCCAAGGGACAGAAAAGTTTTTGTCGGTGGTTTTGCATGCAAATCCCAAGGATCCATGTTATCTGCAGAAGTCACAAGATTTTATTTTATTTTATTTTATTTTATTTTATTTTATTTTATTTTATTTTATTTTATTTTATTTTATTTTATTTTATTTTATTATTTTATTTTTTTTATTTTATTTTATTTTATTTTATTTTTTATTTTTTTTCCTCCTTTTAGACATAGATACATGCTTTAAATAGCAGTGACATTTGGAGAATTGTCAGAGTAAGAGACTGTACCCAAAGAAGTCTTGGAAAGTCATTCAGGTGTACGCCCTGCACGTGCCATGTTCTTCTGTTGCTCTTCTCTAGAAAGCACAGTGATAACGTGCTTTCAGAGAACAGACTTAACCACTTCCCCTGGCAGCCTAGTTCATAAAACCGTCCTCTTCTCTAACTTTTAAATAACTTCAAGTCTGGAAAACCATGAAATCTAACTATGCCTGTATCTGAAGTTATGTTTTGACAATGTTTGTAAGCATGGAAACAGTACATGTAATTAGGGCTAATAGCTTATTTTCTTTATAAGAACAGTTAAATATCATACCATATATAAGCATGTAGACTCAATGTCCATTTAGGTTTACTAAAATATTCACTGTCCACAGAAAAGTGTAGGTTATTAAATGCATAATGCATGGTAACTGTATGTACAATAGCTATCTATTTACTAGCTCTCTGCTTTTCTAAATTACTTCTGCATAATATGTTTTATAAAGATACAACATGCAGTGTTTCCGGTGGAGTCCTACAGGGAGAGATGCAATTACGAATGTTATGCAATAATACATTATTTTTTACACGGAATGTATTTGTGAGCATCATACATGCAAGCAGAAGCGCTGAGCTCAGTAATTCAGGTCTTTACATCTATGCACCATATTGTCTATTTTAGCAGTTTTAGCACAAAGGTAGTAGTTCCAGAAACTGTATTGATGATAAGAAGTAGACAGTAGCTTATTAATTATTTGTACAATAATAATGAATATGTTACAACATAAAAGTTTGCCAGATATTAGTTACATTTTTCCTATTTCTATTTTTAATAGACAGTTTATATATGAAAAAATCTGTAAAAGGGTGGTGATGAAGCAGAAATAAACTTTATTTTTGACAGCCAAATGCAATGGCATTGTCAGTGAATACTTTTTCATAAATTATAAAAAATAGTGAGAAAAACCTATCTAGTCACTAATCATTTCTTTTTGTTAAAGCTGGACTTTCCTCATATTTCTTGTCTCTTGTCTAGGTTTTATGCTATCCAGACACTGGACTTCCTGAACAATCTTTTTGATAGATTTTCTGCAGTTGCGTAAACGTAAAATGAAGGAAATCTTTTCAAAATATTTACCCTCAATCTTTCTTCTCCTAACAATAATATAACATCTACTCTCTTCTCACAAAAGTTCATAGTGATTTCATTTTACTTTCTCCAAAACCAGGTCACCTAATTAAAATAAAAAAGAAAAGAGCTTGCTTTATGATACTGAATGCAGTAGATCAGCAGAAAAAAAATATCCAGTGAATGAGTTTTTAATACTCTGATAAATCATAGCAATACCTTTTATTGCCCAATTAATTTACTACTGCATACTGTAAATAATAATAATTAATAGCAGTGCTGTTTTCCTAACTTGGCTGGAGTTACCATCATGACCCTTGGTAATGCTGCAATAAAAGATTAAACCTTTTGAACTGTAGATGTGGGTGAATGTCTTTTGTGGGAAATAAAACACAGTTTCAGAAGCTGAATTATTAGTCTTTTGTGAATTAAACTTGAACCTGTTAGATAATTGTGAAAGCTTTATAAACAAATATCTGATAGGTAGCAAACACATTTGTAAGAGTTTATTAATATTGTACCTTTAAGAAAAAAAAAGACAGAACTGAATGCATTCAGTTGTATAGAATTTCTGTCATATGATGCATAAATGTTAGGTAGAAATGTCTAAGTTAAAACTGAGAGGAAATAAAAAGTAACGATCCCCCCTGCCTCCCCTTTTCATTTTTTCGGAACATAAAAGTGGTAAGACTAACTTCACAGAGTAATTACAAAACATTTTGTTCTTATGGGACATGTTAAGTATCCATGGTGATACATTCCTGAGTGCTCACTGACACATTTCTTTGAATTCTAGGTGGTGGTTTCCTTTCAACGCTTTAAAGCAAAAAAAAGGATTCCACCTTAGCAGATAATCCATAAGGCAAGGGTAACCCTGATTTTTCATGGGGTTTGTCAAGTCTTCACAAACTGAAACTGTGATTAATTTTACAATACCTGTGATCTACTTATAGTGTTTTGGAAGTAAAACTTAGTAGTATGGTTGATAAGTTGATCTTCACGTTCAGTATTTTAAAGCAGAAGTTTTCAGTCTCTGTGATGAATATGTATAGAACACCAGTGGTGTCAGCTACCTGTAATCTTTATTATAGGATAATTCAATAAAATATGGGAAATGTCAATATTGGTGTCATGCTGGTATCTTTACACTCTTCATTTTTATTTAATGTCTATTTTCTCATATTATGCTAATGATTGTTTAAGGGCTACATATTCCTATGTCAAAGAATCATACGAATGACTTGATTTCAATAAACTTTGTGTTCTTTAGTTTACATATTTGAGTGATCAGTAAAATATATTTGAAGACTAGCTCTATTCCTGTGGAAATTTCACTGAGACAGGGCAGGAAATTTAGTCAAAAACGTCCAGGTGAAGATTGTGACTGGAAAGATATTAACTAGTGTAACAGAAGTAATTCATAAATCTCCCCAAAATAGATATAGTCTAGAAAGATTTGACATAAGCTGATAAAGTAGATTTTCAATTGGGTCAACAGCATTGTAATGTGCAGTATCAGTGTCTCAAAATTTAGAATAATTTTTAAACTTTTAATGTGTTTACTAACATTTACGTGATTAGAAGCTGCCATAGTTATAGAAACTAGACAGGATAGTAGTATTGGTGATGAAGATCTTTCTAAGGAAACAGTGACTCCATTTTCTGGCTGAAAGGAAAAACTTATGAATTTTTGATTCAGTCTTACTTGAGGACATATCTAAAAAATACTAAAACATGTTCTGATAGTTAGCATTCAGGAAATGAAATGAAAATACCCTCAGCAAATGAATATTCCATTAATTCATCCCTTATTAATTACCCTGTTTTTTGACTGCAACAGTAAGTTTCATATGCTAGGACAAAGCATATCTGGAAAAAAAATCTTTATTGCATTAATGTTATTTGGGAAAAAATGGTTCAAATATTTTTTTTAAGAACAATGAATGCAATTTAGAAATGTCATTGATACTATGCGTTATTGATTGATGACAGATGGGAGTATACCAGGTGTATTTATGTGGTAATGAGCACCTGTTAGTATATGAGACATATGGTTAAAATTTGTAAAAAGTGATTTAGGAACCTAATTCACTTCTCTCAGGTTATTTAGTTATTTCTGAAGATATTATTATCCCTCTGGTAGGAAGTAAATTGCATGAGGAAGGTCTGTGATCATAACAGATGGGCTGAATTCTGCAGGTCAATTCCACACTCATCCAACATGAGTTGCTGCAGAGAATGAAGAAACCTTCAATGTACCTTGTGTAAGGGAAACCATGAAGTTACATAAGCTGTTCTTTCCATTTCCTCTCCGCACTGAGTCCATCTTCAGTGCAGAGAGGAAATGACCATACTTCTTGATTTTGTGATGTTCTGATTTCACTTTAGTATCTAGAAATGCCTATTTTACCACGTGGAGGCACAAGATAAAACTGTACATTTTCTCTTAGGTGTTTTTAATCTGGATTTATGCTGAATTAAAACTTACAAAGACAGCACTTTCAAGATGTGCTTGCTCCTGAAGAGCTTCAGAATGTCAACACCTGTGATCTCAGAATCACCTAACATTAAAAAAAAAAAAAACAACTAAATAATCAAAGAAAGTACACATTTAGACTTTCTATTATAGACATGATTTTGCAAATATTTTGTTATTTTAGTTCACATCATTTTTTAAGAGGATCAGGATGTCTGTAACAAAATAAAATTACCAAATTATATTGTAGCAGTATGTCAATTTCAATGGATCTACAATGTGACAGTAAAGATTATTTGTACGCATTGAGCTTTATGTATGTGTCTAAACAACAACACAATTTATGGTAGCTTGTAACCTATGTGTACAGTTGAATAAACAGTTTAACTATTCATGTGCATTATTTTTATATGATGGAGTGCAGTACAGTAAGTACACCCAAAAGGATAATACTGCTCACTCCTCTTGTGCTGGAGAGACCAGCATGGACTGGCCATTTAGGGCTATCAGTAAGCCAATACTGTGCTAGGGTGAAAGGAAGCATATGAATAATAAATGTAGCATGCTTCACCTGTTTTGTTGCTAGCTTTATGATTTCATGCTGCTTAAGCATTATGATTTTGTGATTGAACTGTCTGTTTTCCTACCTTGCCATGTAATAAGATGACATTGAAGAAAACCCTCTTTGGGTTGTAACATGTTTAATCATACCAACATTTGGTCTGAATATCTGAAATAGCCCTGATTTGCCCTCTATTCTCAGTTTGTGAGTCTACACTCTCTTTTAAATTACTGAATGGATACTTCTGAGAGAAGAATTGCAAGAGTCAAGAAGTTTTCTTCTGTTTGAGAATGTTTGACTCTATGTTGTTGTTCACTTTTTCTTCCATATCATCTCATGTATATATTTCATGTTTGTTATGCAGTTAATAGAAACAAGGATAAAAAGGCTATAGCGTCTTTCCTGTCAATTAAAATCCATGCCTGTATGCAATTTTTTATTAAATATCCATAGTTAATAATATTTCATTTTAAAAGAATACCTGCATTTCCTGTGAAGAGCTTTGTGCTAGTAGATCCCTAAGGACTGATTATGGTAAGCTGAAGTCTTTTTTGTTACGTAAAATCAGCCTTTGTGGTACTTTGAAAGAGTGAATTCTGCTATCCCCTTTTGAAAAATTCTGCAATACATTGGCATCAATTTTGTTTTAACATAAATTAAGATAACTCCAAGGATGATCCAGCTGTGTCAAAATAATTGTGTCTTTTGTGGCCATTATTCAGGAGGGGATTGGCTGGACTGCTGCTGCCAGAATTCCTCGTTACTGCCATGCTCCTGACATATGATGTATGCTCCCTCTATGATACTGATGGCATTAGCTGTCAGGTTAAACCATCTTATGGAATTTAAAAAAGCCATACCAATGTTCAGGATCGCCTCATGATGTCTGCTAGGCAACCAAATTGTGGATGAGCTGGAACTGGTATTCAGAGGTTTTCTTCCTCTAGTTCCTTGACTATTCTGTAGCTTTACTGACGATTAAAAACCTCAGAACAAAAAAGAAATGCCAAGTCTGGGAAAAAAGAATCAGGTGCTCTTCAGGGCTCTGTTCTACACCTTAGTGTGAACCTAAGTACTCTCAGCCCTGTAGTGTGAATGGGCAGAGCATAGGCTTCTGTCCACCTGGTCATGGCCAGAGCTTTCTTACTATCTTTGTCATATAGTTAGTACTTAATACATTTATCTACAGAAGTGTAATCAATAACTAATCATTAATATCGCTGTTTCATCTAATTTTACTAAAAAATTGGTAGAGATCATTCACTATAATTAACAACTTAATTAAGTTGATGGATACTAAATCATAGCCAGAACTATATTGGTAATAAAGTAGTTGTGTATGAAGATGAGGATAAACATCTTCTAAAAGTACGGACATACTTAATTCCCACTAATCTTCAAATAGTCTTCAGAGCACGTTCCTCTTTTATGGGGTGTTTTGTTACAAATTGGAAGCTAACTGCATCTTTTAAAAGTGAACCCTCAAAGTGGCTGCTGATCTGTCATTACTTTGTAATATCTATAGATAAAATGGGTGTAGATAATATTGCTAGTATGTGTGGTTAATTCTGTTAACTTCATAATCATTTTTAACAGTTCTCTCATAGCTGTGGGCAGTGTAGTGGTGAATCATTTCTCCATGTCTGTGAAAAACATCGTTAAGGAACATTTGCTTGGAACTCTGAGTGCCAGTGGTAATTTTACCAGAGATCTTGTGGAAGGAGGAGTAATGTGGTTGTCTCCCAGTCCACTCTTTATATTCTTCCAGTGGTGTCAGAAGCCTAGAAGTTCCTGGACCTCCAGGTCACTTCAAGCCATCTTGAGTTCTGACAACTGGTTATGATAATTAATTAGATAATTAGCCAAAATGTGGTAATCAACTCTTTTATTGTGCCATAATAAAGTTCTATTTCTAGCCAAGCAGAACCCAGCCAGTACACCTTAGTTTTTGTCTAAGTGAATTAACATTTGAAACTGTAACTGTTAGAAATTTTTCTTACTATTTTATTTCTGCATATTACTTCAGGCAAGGAGTAGATAAATTTGAAGTATTTTGAACAGAGTATCTCACTCCTGAAGATCTTTTGTGCTCTTTCAAAGAGAAAGATGGAAGTTTTGTTTTGGATTTAGAGGAAGCAAGATCAAACTCTCAGTCAGTTTAGGCATAAGAAATGAACAAAGGGATTTGACACAATTACTTGTCATTTAGATTGTTCAGAGTATACATTTATTTGATTTTTTTTCCTCTTCTTCTGAATAATTTATTTATTTTTTATCAACTTAATGTTTTACGCTTTGGATTTTTATAGTACATTTGCATTTCTGATGCTGCTATTAGACAGGAGCAATAGAACTTGATAACAGTAGTGAGGTTGACACAAACACGTCAGAAATTACAGAGAAGAAAGTTCGCTACCATGTAGCTACCGTGTAGCTTTAGAGCCATTACTTATAGGAACAATGCAACAATGACCACTGTGTTTCAGATAAAACAGTGACATTGGTTTAAAACAGTTTTTATAAACAATTAACTTTAGATTTTTTTTGTTTTCCTTTAGTATTCTGAAAGTTTTGGGTTCAAGCTTGCATTGTTTTCTAATCATTACTGAATTTTAGAAACAATAAAAAAGAAGAAAATGAGAGTTCTTTACATAATAATGCAGCTGTGGGAGTTGTTAGATGAGAAGGAATGCCAATTAATAGGAGACTTGTGATAAAATCATGAGTGTTGCCAACACAGTAACAAGTAAGAGAGAGAGAAGTCAAAATAAGCATCCATTGTGCATTATTTAGACATTTTCACACTCAGCTTCCTGGAAAATTATACTATTATGTTTCCTTTCATGTGGATTCCCTTTCGTAATATGTTGGACCTAGATAGTCTGCTCACCTGGCTGTCCTTACTGTGCTACCTTACACAGGTGACATTCAGTCATTAACAAAATGCATTCTGAGATGATGCATAGATTCCACATCAAATCTGAAAGAAACTGTCTTTTCCTGTGGCACATGACTGAGATGAAAAGAAAAACCTAAATTTCATATCTCCTGGAGAAAATGAGAAAGAGATGCTGAGAAAAAAAAAAAAAAGGTGGAATCTTCTCTTGCATCTGAAAAGAAGTCTAATAACTTTCTGACTACCAATTAGTACATACATATTTTTTCCCAAATATTGACTGAGACTACGTAAGGATTTAAGATGATAAATTATTTTAAGAAGGTGGAAATGTGGTGTTGAATTGCTTGGTTCACTGATGGTGGTTTATGTTGAATTTTACTGATTCGTATAGATCAAGTTTATTATATGGATGGCTGACCCATGTAGAATATGAGAAAAAGCAGATATTATTGAAAGCAATATAATAGTGACCTAAATGAATTTTAGTATAAAGATATATATAGTAAAAATATTGTATGTGTATGTGTGTATATATACTGCAGGAATATGTAAAACAAATTTAGTAATTTTCAAAAAGCTTCTCAAATTTTAGCACAATTAATAGATATAACTGCATCTAATTAATAGGTGAGGGAAAAAGGTGCTAAGAGTGGTAACTGTGAGTTGGTTATACTCTAATTGCTCCTGGTGGGTTATTTGTACCAGTTGCTACGAGATTTTTAAGATATCCTGGTCTGGAAACCGTAGATTTCTAAAACTGAATTGTTTCTTTATCGAAGGAACTACAGGAGTATTATAGCTCTCTTATACACACAGTTGTATATAGATAAGCATGCAAGTTGCTAACTGAGCTGAAATCAGATTACTAGATTAAATGCAGAAGCCATATGTTAAAGAACAGCATTTCTTATTCACAAAACTGTACTGTCTTTATCAGTGGTAGGTTTCTGTTTTTCCCTTGAGATGAGATGATGCTGCACATTATTTCTTTAGTAACCTGTTCATCAGTTTTCTTGATAGTGAGTTATTTCTTGTGATTGAATATTTGTATTACTAACTGGTAAGTCTACTAAACTGGTAGTCCAGTGTAATCAACAGTATAAGAAAAATCTACGGGGAAAGGATGCATTAGGCTTAGTTCATCCCATGCTATGACATTTTCTGCCATTTGAGACATCTTGATGATCTCTAAGGTGTTCTCAGTGGGTTGGTATCCTCTCAATCTCTAGGAAACCTGCACCCTTTTCAGCAGCTGTTAACCTAGGGTGTCTTAAAAAGTACTAGCTACTAAACAGGTTTAGGAGCCTGTAATGAGCCCACATGGTAAGATGGTAACAGTTGGTAAAAGAAGTTGTCAGTGGGAATGAAAAGGAATGTGAAAAACAAACCTGGAGCACTTGAATATAACTAACTTTCCTCCTCCCTCCTCCTCCCCCCCTGTATTTAAAGGTAGGTGAATGAATTCCAGAGAGATAGAACAGGAGGAAATTGCATTTCTTGTTAAAATTGTATTTTAAATAATACGAAAGCTCCTGCTAAACCCTCTCAACTGTGAGCTGTATCATATGATGAATTGTGTCTCTGTGCAAATTCTGTCTTCTGAAGGCTGAAGACAATATTGTTCCAGATTTCTGCTGAGGAATACCACACAGATCTTCATGGATCATGATGTTCTATTTTCAATTGATCAATAACTGTCATCTGTCCCCTGAAGTAGCTATTTTCTGTGTTTAGAAAAAGAGCTGTCTCTGGGGGAACTGAGGAAGCAAGGGTTTTATTGATGTGTTCAAAATTATATGAGAAGTATCCCTAGCAAAGCTAGGAATAAACTTCAGACCTCTTGATCTCTATTCTAACTACAAAACTGTTTTCTCTTTGGCAAAGCCCTCTTTCAGTTCTGCTCATATCTCCTTTTATCCATCTGAACATCTTAGTACTTTCTGTAACATAGTTAAATTTTGGAAGATGGACATAGTTCAGGAAAATAGCTTGCACAGTGAGATCCTCTGTGCAAAATACATTCCAAAGCAATTGTTTAACTCAAGTGAACATTAGTTTACATGCTGTAATAATCAGAAAGTAAGGAAAATTAAAAGGTATAAAACTAGCAGTTCCAGGTAGTTTCAGGACTGCCAGACTTTCAGGTGAAATAATGACAATCCTATTTTTTTTCCTTGTGGTAGAACATAGAGATGTCCTTATTCTCTTTACATGTTAACCGGTAATCCAAATGCCTGTCCCTGCCTGCAAAGCCCTATATGAGAAGAGGAAGCTGAATGCCTCTAACTGTTGCAATAGCTCTAGTTGCTGAAATGTTCCATTCAGAACAGAGCTATTTATGTTAAAAAAGTCACCCCCCCTTCCCCCACAGTTAGCCTAGGTACAGATGAAATCAGTTCTGTATTCTTGAGCCTGTCATCAGCAGAATACCATTTGGTATATATGCTATTTGGTAATTTCAATGTATTCTTTTAAACCTTCAATAGCTACTAAAATGGGTTTGTGAGGTAGAGAGACTCAGATGATGCCTTCTGTATATATTGTGCTTTCTTGAGATAAAAACAATGATATTGTTAATTATATATTTAAATTAAAGTAACCCTACTATGTAACTGCTGCATAGGTACATGATTGAAATAGAAATTGAAGTGGAAAAAAAATAAAGGAAAAAAAATAAAGTAGAAAAAGAAAAGAAAAGAAAAGAAAAGAAAAGAAAAGAAAAGAAAAGAAAAGAAAAGAAAAGAAAAGAAAAGAAAAGAAAAGAAAAGAAAAGAAAAGAAAAGAAAAGAAAAGAAAAGAAAAGAAAAGAAAAGAAAAGAAAAGAAAAGAGAAAAAAGCAGAGCAGCTGCTTACAACTGCCTGAAAGAAAGATTATCTCTTATCCTAGTTTCCTCTTGTTGAATAAAATGTGATGTGATCAGGTCACTGCATGTAAAATGCTGTAAGAATGCGATCTGTACTTCATCATTATAAAATTCAAACATTCTCAAACCTTTTATTTCAGCCTGTTCATATTTATCTTTTTGGTCCTGCCTTCATCGGGTACCACATTTGTATTGATAAATTGTAGGTACTTCGAGATGTATTGATGGGCTGAAGACAGTTCAAAATGTAGAGTGCTGTGGCTTTGCATATCATTACACCTAGTTCGCTCTTTGCCTCTTAAAAGCTGTCGATTTGTGCATTATTGCTATTCAGGTTGATAAATGACAGTAATTGTTCTTAAGCTGGAGAGCTGGCTTAATGTGCTGACTTGCTTGGGAATTCTGAGCACCAGGGTTAAACTAGTGCTCCACTGGTTCTAACAAAATTGTCTTTTCCAGCTCCAGATACTTAATTGAATTACTTCAGTTTTCATGCATTTTGCAGCTTTGCACTTGAAGAAAAAATATTCATAACAAGATCAGGGAATTCAGAGGTGTTCACAGGGAGGTCAGGCTTGGTGTGTGCCCCCACTTCAAGGCACCTGCTCCCATTGGTGCTACCACAATTAAAAAAAAAAAAAAAGAGAGAGGAAGAATAGTTTAGTCCTATAATGGCACTGGGAAAGACATAAAAATGGGATGGAGATGTATCCCTCTTCTTTCTTCCAGTATCCCAGTGGTGGAACTTAGCAAGACATTCTTATAAAGATGAAATACAGCTCATTTTGTGGGATTATTTATTTATTTATTTTATTTTTAAGTGGTGCTTTTCCATGTGTAGTAGTACTGATTTTTCAATTGATTTAGTCTAGGAATGATATCCTAAAGCCTCTGGTAATTCCCAAAAAAAGTTTTTCTCAAGTATAACTCGAGAACAATTCTTCATGAAGTTTGGGCTTTTTCCTTGAATAATGCCCACAGAATTCAAACCAAGAATTCAAAAATTTCAGAAGAGTTTAGTGTGCCTTGTATTGAATTGTTCACATTTAGCAGTCCCATTCATATGTCTTTCCTTGAAATGAATGTGTTTCTTTTCACCTATGAAGGTAATATTTATTAATGGTCTTCTGTAGTTCCAAGCATGATATTTGGGATTTCCTTTGTCTGTACCCTAAAGGTACTGATTGTTAATTTAGGGAGAATTTATTTACAACATTAATGCAAGATTTTTGTCTTATTTAGAACTGCTGTAGCTTCAGTGCATAATATAAATAGTCAAAAAAAAAGTTATGAAAACACTGGAAAGTGATAAATTCAATATTTGTTTAGTCAGCTTAGTAAACAGAACTCCTTTTCCTTAGTCTTAAAAAGGAAGATTCTTTACAGTTATATAAATGTGACAGATGGTCAGTGGATAACATTATCAGAAAGGTATACCTGTTTCATTTACAAGGTTTTGTGATTGCTGCCCCGTGCAATCTGGAGTTAACTCTTGTTCAGATAGTCTCCTCTGAGCTGGGCTTTTAAATTGGCCGCCTACATCTGCCACCTAATCACCTACCAATCTCTACAAATTTGAGTGTAGATATGATGTTTTGGACCCCTGAAGACTTTGCATGGGTATGCAGATGTACCCAGCATGTATCAGTTCATTCCAGAATACTGCTAACACTGACAATCAAGCAGGGAGAAGGAGGGGGTTATACTACTTGTCATCTGTATATGAGGCATGCTATTTTGGATTATTGTCATTAAAGTAGGTAAACTTGTTTTCACTGGAAACACTTGTGGGCTCTTAGGGGAACATCAGTGCTGTTTAGATTAGATGTTGGGGTTCATCCATTGAATGCAAAAGAAATACTCTGTTATGTAGGCTATAAAAAAATCAATTTTCTTTCTTCCTAGTCTTTTTGTTACAATACAGATTTCTTACCTCTACAGATACTTTTTCATTTACTGAGCTAGAAGGCATTGAAGATATTGGTTAAGTTACTCTATTCCATGCCTTACATACATTTTCCAGTGAGAAAAGACCCATTATCTGAGTATAATAGTCTGGAAAATTCAGATTTTCTTCAAGATGCCTTTTTACTTATTTTTCCTCACTTGTCTGCTTTGAAATTAAACAAATAGTCATTAAATACTTTTCTTACTCTAAAAATAGGTAAGTGGCATTAACTGAGTGCAAAGGAACGTGGACTTCTTAGGCCTTGCATGATTGTATTTCTTTTTCAATTTTATGCAACCACTTTTCTTGACTGAACTCATATTTGTTATTCATGAAACCTGAAGCCATTGCAGCATAAACCTTAATGGAAGCTATCTTTCACATGCTGATCTTCACATGCCCAGTTTTCTTGCAGGGTCTATGTTAAAGAATAGCGTGACTCAAGCATATATTTTATTTTTCTTAATCTTCTCTTCTCCAGTTCTTCAGATCTTTGCTATTCAAAGTCAGGATAAAGAAGCAAGTATGAAAGTTCAGCTTTTAGAAGAACTTTGGAAATAAATAATTCAGAACTGTTATGTTATTGGGCACATTTAATGTCTGTCAATGAGTTTTATATGATTGCTAATACGCTTTTGCAGAAATTAATTTTATTTTAAAGTAAAATGCTAAATCTTTCTAGTTCTAGGAGAACTTTAAAAACATAGGTCTCGTTACAGATTTGTTTCTGGCAACGTTAATAGTATATTGTATGCACTTTTCAAACACAGAATGTCTCTGCTGAAGACAAACATATGTCCTCTTTGTGAATGTACGGACTGAAGCAACATTTGTGAACTTTGTTATTCAGCCAGTTGGTATTATGACTGTTTTAAATTTAGTAATCTGAATGATTGATTTTAAGTTTTCTCAATTTAGAGGCAAAGTCAGGTACCATGCAGTCCAGACTACATCTCTAATTGCAATATAACTTGGAGAAAATAGTTGTTTTGTTTGTTTGTTTTGCTTTTTTTTAGGGTTCAAAGCATGTGCAGGTTCTGTTGAAGTGAGCTGAAATCCTGAAAAAATTGGCAGCTCTTAAAAACCAAAGTTTAGTTAAAAAAGTCTGAGCACTTCATTGGCTCCTTCATTGTTAAAAAAAAATGTGTATTTCTACATTTTTTTAATTATTTTTTTTCTGCAGAATGAAATTTAATTTCTCTTTATTGAAATATTGAGAGTACTGTGCTATAGGAAAGATAACACTAAAGTGAAAAGTGTTTTGATTGGGAGGGTGAATTTGTATTTTTCTCTCCATGTGTTTCATTCTTCCTTTCAAAGGATCATAAAAAGTGTTATAAGAATGTGGTCTTGTGGTTCTACATCATGCTGAATCTTTAATTATAATTTCCAGCTGGTTGACTGTTGATTGACCTAGTGGAAATACCCTACAGTGACTGACATTACTTTAAAGCCTTTGTCTAGCTCTGTTCAGCTCTTCAAGTGGTTGTGGCTTGGAGTGATCTTGGTTGCTTCTGGATTTGTCACACAGGTGGGCTGCTGCTGGCTGGTTGTGGTCGTTTTATGTCTGGGTATAACTTGTCTTTGCTCAGATATGCGCTGTTAATGTGATCCAACCACAGAAAACCATGCAGATGTTTTTTGATTGAAAAGGTGGGTAGAGAGGGTTTGCTGCCTTCTTTTCTACTTTCTTATTTTAATCTGTGTTCTATACATAGATGTGCCAGTATTAATTTCTGTTATGTGTTCAGTATATTTTCTGAATCAGAAGTCCACTACTTTAATCGGTTATGCAAAGCCATTTCTTGTGAGGCTGCCTACACCAGGAACCTCATCAAAATTGACCAACTGCTTCCTTCAGGAAGGAAAAGGAAGGCAAATTAATCCTTGCATGGAATCAAAAATATTCTTCAAAAAAGCGTCTACCAGAGCCTGGAGTAGAATGGATCTTCAGGCAAAATTCCTATTTAAAGCTTACTTAAATTTTATGCCCTGTGTGACATACTCTGTAGCACAATGTTTTCTTCTAAAAGGATGAACCCTTCTGCTGTAGGCATGCAAGTACTGTTATTACAGCCTGTGCATCACTCTTCATTTAAATTTGCCCAATATTTCTAATTAAAAACTGGTTTTCTGTGTCTTAAAACTTTGTTAAATGTCACCTGTTTTTATGGGCCCAAACTTGCAAGTTCCTGAAACATTTGAGTGTTTCGAATAAAACATTTTAGGTGTTTCTGAGAACTAAGTTAGAGAAAATATGCTGTTGGTTAATGTTCAAATAACCTTACACCTGTTTTTTGGAAACTTTGATATTCTCTTTCTTTGTAATAGATACTTAGAAGAAGGGCACATTTTATTTTATTTTTTGCATGTCAGTGTCCATTTAAAAACAAACAATCATCACTTGTACATGTTCACCTGTTCATTAGAAAGCTTTAACTTGACAGGTAAGTTTGCTGCAGTCAGGGTCAAGATTTCTGCTTTGGAAAAAGCTATGTTAGAATTTAATTACATCTTAAAAGTGACCTCTTGGAATTTTAATGTTTGTTGATGAAATGTCATTGTTGATACACTAGAAGAAATAATTTCAGTATTGTGAAAGCATTAAAGATTAGTTAGCTATTTGGAAGTTGTCCCACCAACTGCATAGTATTCTGGCTCCAGTTTCCTTGTTGGCTAAAGAATTGCAGGGGTTTTGGTACTCCAACTTGGATATTACTTGTATAACCAAGCTGGTTGATGGGATCCTGCTGTGTCACGAGGGACAGAGGAAAAGTTGCAGATGAAATGACAGTAACCCTTGTCCAAACCAGATTTTCCTGTAGAGGAGTAAAAAGAGATTGTGATGTTTTTTGGCTTTTTCATTTTTATTTTATATTAAGACAAAAGTCTCAGTCATTCTTTACATCAAATCACCCTCCTCCCCCAGTGCTTTTCCCTTCCCTCACCCAGCCTTAATGCTTGCTACAGAACCTCATTGTACAAAGTGTCTGCAACTGGCATGGCAGTCACAAACCACCTGAGCCAAATTGTTTGCAAGGGTGTTTTACTGCTCAGTTCAGCAGCTGAAGCAGTTAGAACAATTCCAGCAAACACTCTGTATTCCTGTTCTCATACCTTTGTGAGGAAATAAGTTCATTTTTTTTTCTGATGGAAAAGGTACATATGTAGAGTGTGTGAATATATAAATCTGGTGTAAAAAACACATATTCTGTGCGTGAGAGAGTTTTAACAAGAATTGTTTGATGCAATAATAGTTACTTGATGGCAAGTTAGACTTTTTGCTTATCTTTAAAAGTTTCCATGAAAATTGTGGAGGAGTAATAAGTAGGTCAACTCCAAACATTCTAATGTCATGACTCAGGCCTTCTATAATAATGCTGCTGGCATAGAAATTGAAGTTTTGTAATATAGAAAATATTTGTCCTTTGTTTTCTTTGAGTTTGGGGTTTATTAGAGTAGACTTAGTTTTTTTTGTTGTTGTTTTTTAGATTTGTTCTGTTATTAAGAAATGTAGGAAAGCTTTTGGATTTTTTTTTTTTGGGGGGGGGAAAGTATTGGAAACGCTAAGAAGTGTAGTATTTTCTGCACAGATGTGGACATCTTATTCCATTATGCTTGTGGACATATTTTAGCAATTAAACTTCTTCACACTGAATTTGAGATTTGCAATATTCAGACCACATGTGAAACAATCAGCTAGCAATGATCTGGAATTTTCACCTAGCAATGCATGATTAAACCATAGTGTATATTCATACAAAGCAACCCAAGAAAATTAAGAGGAATTTGCAGCACTTACAATAGGCTTCATATTTATGCAGTAGAATTCAGATAAATTTAAATGTGTGTAAATACTTCTCTCTGTGGTGACTATTGTTAAGAAGTATAGTACTGTGTATGTCACAAAGAAGCTTCTGTGAAATTTCTCCCTTTGCATACCTGCATAGGTATTCTGTAAGAATTTCATGCTTTGCAGAAATCAGCTAACAACTTCAATTGTTAGGCAAGCACGGTAGCTTCCCCCACTTCTCTTTAGAAATCTGGAAATGGAAGCGGGAAAATCACCAAGTCTAGAAGGCTTTGGAAGAATCATTGGCCTTAGTTAGGCTAAAAAATCAGAGATTCTTGGCTCTCTTAATAATTCATGTCTTTATTTTTCCATAGTTTTTTTTAGAATCACTTCTGTAAGACTTGTGATAATGCAAATAAAACAAGTAAAAGTCTAAATACATCTTCAGAAGTATAATCCAATTTTTAATTTATAAGTTCTTATTCATTGTGAACTTTTTTTTATAGTCTCACCAAGTGTAGATGGGGAGAGTCACAGAAAGACAGAAATATTGAAGTCTCCAATAACTGCGTGCTTTATCTGTTTCTCTTTTCATGAAAACTGCATGTTTCTCTTCTGCCCAGGGAAGTGGTGGAGTGCCTATCCCTGGAAGTGTTTTTTAGAGATGTGTGGTTGGGACACTAAGGGATGTGCTTTAGTGGTGGGACTTGGCAGTTCAAGTTAATGGTTGGTGTTGGTGACCTTGAAGGTCTTTTCCAACTTAAATGATTTTACAGTCTTATTTTCTGTAAGATATCTGCCTAGACTAACTTGTACTCCAGGATCCTAGCTCATTTCTTAAACTTAGCTCTTTGAGTTTGTTCTGCATTCAACTTTTGTTTCTGTGAAAATACAAGAAATTTGGTATAATTACAACATGCCATAGTAGTTAATAACATTTGATTTCTGTTCATGGAGCATACCAGATAGATTTCAAGGATATTTTAATCTTAAAATCAAGTGGTAGAGAGATAAGGGAAAGCATTGGTTTGTTTTGTTGTAACAGATACATTTGTTGCCAAGACTGACCATCAAGTGGCTTTGACAGAGACAGCTTTGTTATTTTAGATGGATAGCTAATTAAAGTCCCTTTTTTTTTATTGTTCATGTTTCTGTCCTTCATGTGGTGGTTGTGAATTAGCTTTGTGCCATTTGCTAAAATATCAGGCATTTTTATACATTTGGTGTATTGAATGGCAAATACTTGATGTAAAGTCTGCAGTTTTACTCCATAACCAGATTGTAAAATATGAACTGAATTAATCATAACTGCAAAGAGTAATGGCACATTTTCTCTTATTTTATCTTTACTGCCTTTCAGATCATGGTTTAAAACCTTCTACATCTGGTGCACAGAATGAGGCAGCAGCTCTGGTAGTGGATAGCAAGAGGCAAAGGTCAAACCAGAGGCTGCACAAATATTGTGCACTGGATTTATTGTTTTAATTAAGAGTGTGGCAGTTCATCATAAACTGTTTATGGTGTTTTTGCACAGTGCAGCATTTTGAAATCAGCTGTTTTAATGAAAACATAATGTCATATCTGTCAAAGTTCTAAATATTTTGAAAGTGAAATATAGAAACAAGAACTTTAATTCTGGGTTTACTGGGATTAGCTCTTAGAATTGTTTTAAAATCCCTTATGCGTCATATCACAGGTAGCATAGTTTTATCTTAGAAAGGGAGTGGAAAGCACTGTGTGGAGCTTGTTATTTAATTGTGAAAATTGTGCTGAGGGTTAATGTATCGAAAGACAAAATTGTTATGGCTTCTGTTGGAATACTGGAATGATAAGCAGCTAACTTATTTATATTTAATATGTAAATATTGTATCCTGATAGTGTTTTTAAAAATCAAGAACAGAAAAGAAACCAACCCCAAAACCAATGTATCCTTAAGTCTGGAAAGGAAGAAATATGCGGTGGGTAATATGATGCTGTGATATATTAGCATCAGGGTCTCTGTAACTAATTATTTACAAGACCTGATGTTTTTTTTGTGGACTTCTAAGGCTGAGCAGCTTGTAGTCTAGCAATTGTCTGCTATTGTTATGTATTCATGTAGATATGTAAAGCAATTTTGCTTACGTTTTTGTATAGTCTCATAAAATATTTGTATAATCTGAAAATTGTATTTTTGTAGTAGTCTCCTTGGAAAATAGAAATTAAGTCTCTCATTAGATGTTAGGCCACAGTAGTTGACTGAGCAGGGTAACATATGTTACTTTTTGTGCTATACTTGGTCAAGTTTCATACATATATATTGTATTCCACATTATTTTATTAAATTTAATATCTGCACTTCCTATTACCAGACATGCCTCTCATTCAAAGCACAGAGGCACAGTTCTCTAATCAGAAGTGACAAGCTATATACTTTCTTTCAGCCATTATTCGGTAGCCTAGAGCAAGGAGCTCTGTTTCCTTGAAAATGTTTTGAATTGGGTTATTTTTATTGAAGTATTAAAGTAATTCTTCAGATTTTAGGCTATTATTTAAACACTTTTGGGAGAATGCAATAACCTCTGGATTCTATATAGCCTTTGTTATGTTAACAATTGTAGCTGCCGAATGTATCTTTTTAATGCTTGTTATGTAAGTGTCTGGGAAAAAAAATTATCCAACTGATAGAAACGAACAATATTTAGGAAATAAACAGGATTAGTTGGCTAAATTAGTTTACTATTGAGGTATGATATTAAAGCGACTCACTATTTAAATATACCAATAGATTGTAGTCACTATACCTTCACTGACAAATTTACATGATTAACTGTCTACTAATTTGTTATGACATGAAGTTCATATTTGACAGGTTAATTCTTAAGGAGTCTGAAAATGGTACCTTCTTATCATATGGCAATCTATCACTTGTGGTGATGTTGGTTAGAGTCCTCTACAAAACCTAATGTTTAGTTTTGTTGAATGTCTTTGTTTAAAAAGACTTCTGGATTCTTTGCAAATTTTGTACCACTTCCTTTTTTCCTTTATGCTAGAGAGGTATGAAAATGTCATAATAGCTAGGGGAGATTTGGTATTAAAGAAGAAAGCAAACAGTTGTCCCAAACATCAAAGACATGGCTTTGTACCTCCTCTGCAGTAGTATACATCTAAGAAACTCGAGGTGAAGCAGCTTTGCTGGAGGTATTGTTCTTTTTTGGGGTACAGATGTTTTCTGAAAAGTGTTCTTAATGCATCATATGTTGCCAGTTTTCCTCCCATACCTTCTCTGTGTATCTGTGGGTGGAAATGTGTGAAGTATAATAGAAAAGCTACCTCTTTTTATTGGAATTGGGGAAACAATGTGAAGAGATGCGCAGAGTGTTGTTCACAGGTCTCCCTTACCTTAAAATAAATATCGACCTTTGTCAAGTGGAGACGATGACCCTTGGAAAATTTTGCAGTGATGTTGATGTACACGTGTGAAGGATAACACTAAGAAACTAACTTCCAATGTTGAGTAAGGATCTTATTACTGGAGAAATGTGTTAATTCTTCTAGGCAAGTATCATGGGCACAACTCAAAGTATTTTCCCAGAAAGAATTTCATAACAACTTTCTGCCAGTAGTAGATATTATTTGCATTTTTACCATTGCGGTCTTGTTTTTGTTTAAGTTGAGTGTGTACTATGATTTGAGAGCTTTCTTTTGTTAGTAAACTTGATTGCTGTTACTTAGTATGACTATGGTGTTAAACATCTGCTTTCTTTATCAATATTCTGTATGACTTTGGTACATTTAAAAGCTTGCTGGGAGCTAAAGCCGCTACCTGACTGACCAGGATGATCCTAGATATGAACACAGCTGTGTGTATATATTATCAATTCCAAATTACCATGCTATTTTGTCATTCAGATGAATGAAAATGTAGCAGATCCACAGGTGATAAGAGACCATGCTAAGCAAGGAAAGAAATAGAGAAAGTACTGATGAGTATTTTAATGAGAAAGTAGGAAGTCTTGCTGTCAATGTTGGAAATACGTATGGTGAAAACAGGGTTAAGCTGCATTACGCTGCCGAGCATGGTTTTGTATGCAGTTTTGATGAAGTAACTACCTGCATGGTACACTGTTTGATTTGGAAATACAAACTATCACATGCACAAATACATGTTGTTCCCTATGGGAAATATATCCCTGAATAGAATTTCAGAACTACAGTTCTGCCAGTTTGGTGGAATTAGAATTAGAATTTAACTATGTAAGTAATTAACAAAACCCCTTATTACTGCTTGAAAAATGAGGATAGATAATAATGAAGTAGTCCCTGAAAGGAATATTAAAATAAGCAACTGATGGGAACTGGTAAAGAGTACAACCTGTCAGAGATGACTGAAACACACTAGAAATTAAATTAATTAATAATAAATTAATTAATTACTCTAATAATAACCAACTCCACACAGAGAATTAAAGCATCAGCAGATTAATGACATTACAGGTCTAAAATGTTACAGAAAATTAGTCAAGTAGTATACACTTCTGAAATTTTCTACATCTTTCCTAAGTGAAACTTGCATTGTGTCAGTTTAGTGGAACATTACTAAAAACATAGGTGTGCAAAATTGGGAAAGACATGAGTTACTTGACAGGGAATCATACAAATTGTTCTCATTTTTCAGTAGATCTAATGTATCCTACCCATACAGGAACATTTCAACTTTGAAGTCCTGAGTTCAAATACAACACCAAGTTTCTGCAGAGAAAGAACCCTGTCCCCAACCTGTGTTAAAAAAGGAGGAAAAAAATATACTCCCTTTAAAAACTGCTCTTGCTTTCTGAGATGCACAAGTTTTCACAAACTAATAATCACTGGTACAATTTCATTTGCAGGAAAAAATTGTCATTAACAATGTGCACATAAAGGTAAAAATGAGAAGAGGCTATGTAAATGTAATCAAATGTCTAGAATTTTCCCAAAAGACAGAGAAATACTCAGTGCAAAAGTGCAAAAGGAGACAGATAAATAGTACTTGGGGATCTTCTGTCTAAAAGTTAGTAGAAACAAATGAATGGTAGAAATTATGGAATAAATCATGTAGGAAGCAGAATATAACACTTTTTTCCTCTCAACTTTTTTTCACAAGTATCTACCTATTGAATATTGACTATTATTTACTTTATTAAATAATGCTGACATAGTAGTATATAGTAATTTAACTGATGCATTATGAACAAATGTATGGTTAATGTTCATAATGAAAAGCCATAGCTACATAGGCCAATTTCTACAGTCTTTAAAAGAACAAACAAAAACCCAAAACAATAAAAACCCTGCATTTATTTAATGATCTACAGTAGGATAAAATTAATAGAAAATTCTGGAAATATATTAAGATGTATGTATCTATATTGGACATTAGTGCTATATACAAAATATATTGGGAATGTAGTTCAAAATATTTCAAACATTGTTGACCTTTGTTATATAATACCAAGCTCAGGGAAATATATTTGCATAGATTTAGTAATATGTTGTAAATAACTACATAGGACAGCACACATTTTTCCTTAAGATGCAGCATTATAAGCAAGACATTAAATTATGCCTATCAGACAAAGCAGCAGAATCTCAACATTTTTTTTTTTATAGCACATTCTATTGGGAAGACATCTCTGCTTCTAAAAAGCACATGCATTAACTGCCTGATTCATGTGGTGACATGTGGCATATCCAAATGTGTTATGGATCTCCCAGGAATAAAAACAACATAGCAAAATCATCACCTTGGGATGTTCATTGAGTGAATATTTTACAGACATACTCCTTTTATATTTATATAATAATTTAGTGTTATGACAATTTTTTTTAGCAGTGTTGGCAGTTTTTCTTTTTTATAATGGTATTATATTTGTGAGCCTATTAAGTGCACATGGGCTAAACTACAGAAAAAAGTATTTTTCATAATTCCTTAGGGTGCTTGTAGCAAAAGAACCATATTGGTATAGAAAAATGTTAATAAAAGGTCAAGCAGAACTTTCCAATGTTTATCATGATAGCAATAGCAATTAGGGGCTTTTTTGAATTGTATATTGAAGAAGCAGATTTATGGAGCATATAGAGAAGGAACTATACCTAATGTACGTTGTACTTGAACTCTTTGTTATGAGACAAATCTAACAGTTTTAGCAATAATCAAAGTAGTTCACTTCTGTTGTTTTCCCTTATAAATATCTGTAAGTTGGTGTGAAATTGTATGAAGAAAGCTGAAGGAGTGTCCTTGTTTTGCTGTGTTCCACTACTACATTTTACATTACATCCACTATTACTATTGCTATGTCCTCTACAACTGAGAATAATGCTTACATGTATGTAGACATTTTTGCTGTTCCAGGGGGTTGGCATTCGTAATGGGAGCAATGCTTTTGGTAGGGTGTGTTCATGTACAACAGAGAAAGAAATGGTAATTTATTAATTTAGTCCATTCATTCCAGTGTATCATCACATTTTATTTACCTTACACTTATATTTGCACTGATATAGGTGAGTGAAACAGGGACCAAGCTAGGCTATTGTTTATCAGCTCTTAAGTCTTCAAGTCATGCAAGAATGTCTGTGCTCAAATTTAGATTTGATGAGTCTTTTGGTGTTTCTTGTGCTTATAGCTTGCAGAGATGCTTGATTTGTTTAATTACAGAATAGGCTTGTCTGTTTAGAGTGTGCAGTTTATAAAAGCTTTTCCATGTTTATCCAACAGATTGAAAATAAGAACAAAAAACAGGTAACGCATATGTTGTCTGAACAGAATGTCAGATTCTGTTCAGACCTGGCTTACTGGGTGATTCGAGTTTCACCAACATTCTGCTTGGTGTTCTGTCAAACTGCCCAAGTGTCTGGTCTTGCACCCTTGAAGTCTGTGACTTCTGAGGGTGTTTAAGTACAAGATATGATGAGACTAGCTATGGTGTGAATGTGCTGCCATTCAGCGAGATGGGGACCGGCTGGAGAGGTGGGCAGGAAGAAACCAAATGAGGTTTAATACGAGCAAGTGTAGAGTCCTGCACCTGGGAAGGAACAACCGCATGTATCAGTACAGGCTGGGAGACAACCTGCTGAAGAGGACCTCTGAGGAGAAGGACCTGGGAGTCCTGGTGGATGACAGGTTGACCATGAGCCAGCGGTGTGCCCTGGTGGCCAAGAGGGCCAAGGGGATCCTGGCGTGCATTGAAAGGAGCATGGCCAGCAGGTCAAGGGAGGTGATCCTCCCCCTCTACTCTGCCCTGGTCAGGCCTCACCTGGAGTACTGTGTCCAGTTCTGGGCTCCCCGGTACAAAAAAGACAGGGATCTCCTGGAAAGAGTCCAGCGGAGGGCCACAAAGATGATATGGGGCCTGGAGCATCTTCCCTATGAAGAAAGGCTGAGAGACCTGGGTCTGTTCAGCCTGGAGAAAAGACTGAGAGGGGATCTCATCAATGCGTATAAATACCTGAGGTGTGGGAGACAGAGGGATTTGGCCAACCTCTTTTCAGTGGTTTGTGGGGACAGGACAAGGGGTAATGGCCACAAGATGGAGCACAGGAAGTTCCGCACCAACATGAGAAAAAACTTCTTGACGGTGAAGGTGACTGAGCACTGGAACAGGCTGCCCAGGAAGGTTGTGGAGTCTTCTTCTCTGGAGATATTCAAGGCCTGTCTGGACGCCTACCTGGGCAGCCTGCTCTAAGGAACCTGCTTTGGCAGGGGGGTTGGAGCCGATGATCTTTCGAGGTCCCTTCCAACCCCTACAATTCTGTGATTCTGTATACGAGTGCCTTTACTCACTTTTGCTGTGAAACTACAGCCCATTGATTATTATTAATTTCTCAGTGATGTAGCAAGTAACCTCACACTTCATTTCTTTGTGCATTAATTTACTTGAGTGTCTGTATCTGAAAACAAATAAACCTTATTTCATTATCTTCCTGATGACACGAGCAGGCCATAAACTTCAATATAATGCTAATGATTGAATACTGTCACACCTGGTGACTGGATTAGGATTAACTGTTAGTTTTTCATCCTGATGAACTCAGAAGACATGGATGATCTACAAATGACAATACAAACATCTTCAGACCCAGTATTGTGTTGGTACTGTTTTTTGGTTAGTTTTCTGTTTCTACTTTAACAGATAAAGAAAACTGTAGGCAGGTGTATGTAATAGTATATATACACTGTGTAAATGATATTAAGAGTCCTGAATTAAATACTTCTCTATTTGGAAAATTCAAAAATCTTCCTTCAACTGTTTTGCAAATCTTTGTCTGATAGTATTTAGTGCTTTAATTATATGCAAGTTACAACACTGTTATGCTGCAAATTAAAATACTGACCACAGACAAATACTGCATCTCCTCAAAATAAAAATGTGTTTTCTGTGCAAAAGTGTAGATAAAGGCTATTTTCTTGAAATTGATCCAAGCTGGCTCCACAGGAACAGAAGCATGAGCATCCAAAGTAGCTGTAACAGCAGGAAATTCACTTTTCACTGCCATTTTGCTGTATGCCTTGTGAGAAGGGTTGGAAATAGTACAGGGAAACTACAGGAAATCTGTATCAAATTTTCTTAGAGATCCATTTTATTGTTTAGCAATTTTCCATTGTATCATATTAATACTGTTTTAAGTATTTCTTTTTGGTGGAGACAGTAGTGGTGGTTTTTACATTATAAAAATGATATTAAGAATTAATAGTGCTAATGAAGTGCAAATGATGTTGGCAAAATAAGGTATGTAAAATACATAAACATTACCAGGTTTGCCAGTACTAACTGATAATTAATGGGCTGCTTAACTCTCTGGTGTCAAGTTACTAATGGTTTCCAGTTTTATCACGTCTAGAAAAAAAATACATTTTTTTGGTCCATACGGCATTTTTCAAAAAATACTTTATTCTCTATTTCTTTGGGGTGCAGGGGAACACGTCTTTCTGAGCAACACAAGACTTCCCTGAATGGCTTGATGTGCAATGAAATTGTGATGCTTTCCATGTGTACAGTAGTCTTCTTTAGGTTTACCTTAAAATAGCTAGTGTGTTGGTGAACCAAGCTACACAAAACCCACACAGTATGAAGATAAGACATCTTCAGCATAGGAATTACGGTGCTTTATATTGTACCAATGATTTGGATGAATAGGAGCTATTGTACCTTTGAATGTCTTATATAGGTAGAGAATGGTTCCCAAACTTTGTCTACCTACAGAATATCTTAATTATCAATTCTGTTTTTAATTCTGAAGCATTTGAGTTTTTCATTAAACAGTAGAAACTCTCTGTGTTATGGATCCCAGCTACCAGGGTACACCAGTACTATTGAGGCATGGCATGAAGCCTAAATTAATAAGTTCTTTCAGGCTTATTAGGCTGGGCCCTGTGCTGACACTGCCAAATTGGGCAGCTGTGGGAGGAGGGAGGTAGCGGCAGGGGTCAAAAACAAAGGAGGGAAAACAAGGAGACAGCATCAGGCAGTGGCAAGAAGCAGTGTGGTGAATTGGAGGGAGGAAAGGGAAGGTGGTGGCTGTAAAGGAGGCAGGTTGTGAGGAAGAGAAGAAAGTGGAAGTAACGAAGTTCATTGCCAAAAGAATACTGGGGGTCAGTGATCTATTTCATTCAGTGTAACATTCAGCCTGACACCCGATATGAGTTACTTCTTCCCAGATAAAATAGTGATTTTTTTTTTTTTAATAAGGTTGAACTGTGGGATTTTTACATCTAGAATTAGATCTGTGGTAGGAAGTGAGGTTTTTGTGGTGTATCTTCTTTAAAGTTTTATCATTCATATTTTATGGAATACCACCCTTAATTGAAGAATTCTTTTTCACTTCACAATAATCTCTGCTAGTTGTTTCCGTTTTAATTTTGAATGCATAAGATTGTGTACATCTTTTGTTGGCTATGTTGCCAGAAATATCCAACATAACCCCTAACTTTGAAGTTTAAAATGCGGCAGAAAAACAGGTTTGAGAACTTTGGAATACATCATGTAACCTGTTTTTGTGTCCTGTCCAGATTCTGGAAGGTGCCAGGACATGAGCCCCCAGAATAGCCAAATATATACAAGGCTGCAGTAATGGTACTATGGAGCCATAATCTGACTGCTGTTTGTTTCTGTACATACCTAGCATTATCTTTATGGCGTCCTTTTCATTTTGAAGACGTAAGGAAGTTATTGGTGATTCAGGAAGAATTAACCAAATCTGAGAAGTCTGTAATGCATACGAACAATAACAACAAAAGCGTGGGTTTGTCATTCACAAGGAACTGCAAATAGGCTCTTCTTAGAAGCATAAATGAGAATGAGACATCCATGTCCCATTAAGTTGTCTGCAGGTAGATTGCTGTCACTTGCACCTTTGACTACTTCCAGGGTATGTGTTTTGTTTGGAGATAGTTATGCTTCTGCTAAATCTGATTTCTCATTTGAGATTTCTGTGGCACATGCCCCATCCTCTGGAGCTTTGCAGTTGTGCCATCCCCTTGAAATGCAGCTGTGCTGCAGAACTCTCCTCCTTGCGCATCTCTCTGTCTTCCACTGCTGCCCCTGGCATTTATGGTGGGTTTGTAATGCTTGACTTAATGTCTTCAGTGTTTTTTCCTTCTTCCAGGATAATGAGAACATGTAAATAACAGTACTTGCGTTCTTTAGTTCCTCTATTCTGAGTTGCTCTGTGCTATTTGCTAGAAAATAAACACTATGTAAACTCCCAACCAAGTATCAGAAATCCTAGTTTAAGGCAGATGTTGAGACTGATAAATAAAGATGGAGCAGCCATGTCAAATAACGCATGATAAGTGATTGAAAAAATTAAAGCATTTTTCATTTAAACATGTCTTGTTCTTGGCCACTTCCAAAAGCTTTATCTGACTTGCATATTTTCTTAGGTCTTATCTTTTTCTAGAATATTTCCATCTCTCTCCTGTTTGTGTGTGGTGTTTTTTTCTTTCTTTCTTTTTTTTTTTTTTTAAATAAAAAGTTCTACTTGTATCATGAATAGGGATTTTAAGATACTTTACCAAGCAATTAAATGGAGGGATGGATAATGTTTAAAAAACCCCTAAGAATTCTAAGATACATGTTCAGATTTCCAAAATTCCCACTTATGTTTTTTCCCCACCTAATGCAGTTTTGAGTTTGGTGCAGCACCTTCCAACTTTTCTGTTGTAATAGTAATGGATAATTTTTCTTTTTGTATCCTGATCATAGCGTCTCACAGTAGTTAACATGTTGTTTTGAAATGAAATCAATTGTCCAGAATATAAGGCATTGGCCCAGTTCTGCTTATTCTGAGTATTTTATGCCATTTCCTGAAATCCTTTTCTGCTATGGCTAACAATACTATTGAGTGATTAGAAATTAGTTATATGAATAAAAATTTCAGAGTATTTCTAAAATTTGGCTGACTCATGGCTCTTATAAATATACGGCAATATCGGGCAAGCATGATATAGAATTCGTAAACAAATTAGTTTTAAGCACCCCGAGTCCTCCTGTATGTTTAGGTTTGTAGGGAATAGTGTTTGGCCATGGGTTTTTAGCTGGCAGCTATTGCTGAGACGTGAAGAACTTTGGGAAAATCTGTAGTGGTGTAAATGGCAAGTGGAAGGAAAGAGAACTTTTAGGACAGTCACTTGTATGTTAATCTTTTACTTTTTTGCTCTTCATCACTGATAATTTGGATTTTATTAAAAACATAAGTGTAGTGAAATCATGCTTTGGTTCTGTGAATTAACACTCTGAAGAGCTCTTGCTGCATTTGGGGGATTTTTAGCAGCCAGCACTCCCTACAAGTCATCCTTTCCTCCAGCTCGATTGACGCTGCGTGCACGTGGCAGCGGGCTCTTGGTGGTATCTGCTGGCTGAACGCGTCGCGTTTGGCTTTTCCTCCGCACCCTTGATAAAGCAGCTCCGGGTGGTGCCGAGCGGTGCGGGGCTGCGAGGCCGCGGCTGGTGCGGGGCCGGGTCGATCCCACGCGTGGCCGGTTGGTGGGAGTGGAGGCACACGCACCTGCGGCGCGCCGGTGGATCACCGAGCTGCAATGAGGCCATGGTTGACCTTTGTCAGGCTCAATAGCCTTTCATTTATCACTGATCACAAGAGTGGAATGAACATATTTACTTGTGTTTTACTTTCCACTTATAATATCTAGTGGCATGGGAGGAAAATGAAAACAATTGTTCATACGGGAAATTTATGTGCTTCATCTGGCTGTATGATTTCCACAGTTGTACCAGTGCCACTTAGGGACTGGTATTGCATTTTACATCTTTAGGCTACAACAAAGTAGCTTTTCCATCTGCTGTGAAGCCTCTAATAATGCTGGTCTCTCTGTGTTCTTGTAGTACAGAGTTTCATTTGAATAGCAGACTTTTTGCTCTTTGTTTAACAAATGCTTTTCATCTGATACAAAAAACATTTTTTTTTTAAGGATATTTCCCTTTTATCCTTAGTGAATGGAAGATCTGGATTTCTGATTTCTCCTGTTACATGCTGGGTACAAAATCCTTTAGGTACCTGAGCTAGCCTTATTCTAGTTCCCAAGTTCTAGACGGAAATCGTTCCTGGATAATGTGTGAAGGGTTTCTGAATTCATTCCCATCACAGATTTGATATTATGTTCATCCTGTTCATCCTTCCATGCTTTACTTATTCAAATAGTCCCATTAAAATCGATGGGATTATTCAAGTTAGTAAGGCAAGCAGAAATTTTAATTTGAATGATTTTTTTTTTTACCGTGACTTTGTTTTGATCATGTATTGAAAGTTCTGTAATGTTTAAGACTGTAACAATAATTTCCAATTTATGAGCACCTTTATTCAGATTTGTATTATTTTAAAATATGTACATATCAGTAGTTTTGTGTAAATCCACCTCCAAATACGTTATTCTTTTACCACTGTTTTTTACAGTATGATAGCGGTGCTTATTTTATTAAACTGCATTACGATTTTGAACAGCCTATCATTTAATTAGGTAAAAATTTCTAGAGAGGTGAATTATTTCTTTCACCCTCACAGATCAAAGTATGTATCTTTGTGTGTGTGTGTATATACGAGATTCTAATCATGAGATGAGAAGTTTCTCTTCTATTTTCTCCTATACGTGAGCAAAATCCAGGTGGTTTATGTATTGTGAACATCACTGTCCATACCCTGAGTGTAGAGATAATTTTTTAGGTGGGGTTTAAATGAAATGCAAGCAATTTCTGTAAGTAATGATATAGAGTGAGTAGGTGGGACAAAAAATTGTTATAGTATACTATTTGGAATTTATGTATCACTGTAAAATCATAAGTGCATGAATATTTTTTTTTAACAATAAATGCTACTTATAAAAGTAGCAACATATTGCAATGTTTATCTGCAGATAACTTTTGGAGCTTCTATAAGTATACATATAATAACTTCAGGAATAAGCAAGCTGTGAAATACTGTGATCTGCTGATGGATTTTATTTTTCAGTTGTACTGCATGCATTTGTAATGTAATTTCTCTTTATTTAACCTGCATGGTTTACAGATTGGAAGCAGAGCCAGATTACAGGGAAATCAAATAGGGTAATAGAGTGAAACTGCATTGAAAGCAGAGTTGAATAAAATCCCTAAATTATTTCAATTCTGCAAATTCTGATTTCATAATAAGTTTTCACTTTAGAAGAAGACATTGCTTTGTGTGTGACAGGAATGCCTGCTCTTTGAATACAGACCACAGGAAGCACGAACGTACTCTGCTTTGACATGGTGGTGATTAAAGGGTGTCACAGTCCTGCTGAGGCTGCCAGTGGACAGCAGAGTTCACAAGAAGCTTTGCCTTGTTTTTTGTTATGTTTCTTATAGGCAGATTACACTTTTATGTTTATCAATTTTAGGACTTAAGGCAATAATGAACACATACAAAATGATACATTTGCATAAAAATGCATATTATGTGCTGACCAGTTGAGTGTTACATACAGAGACGTTAACTGAGGCTAATCCTGTTTTTTAATGCCCAATGCAAGTTCCCTGTGGCTTCAGGACCGGCATTTAATTTAGTATCATAGCAGTCCTTTTGTTTCTGAAGATGTGATACATTTGAAATGCTTTAACTGTATCTGTTTGCGTAAATTGAGATAACATTTTCTTAAAAGCAAACTTTTGTAGCTTTTTTTTTTTGTGGCAGCAGCCTCCTTCAGAGGTGAATGGAATCCTCTCTCAGCCAATTAGAATTGTCCCCATTTTCCCAGCAGTCTTACAATCAAATTATTCAAAATTGCATTTCTTTATTGCATATTGCTTAATTCCACGATGAGAAAATATCAAGATAATGAACAATTATTTATGATGAATTATTATCCTTTATGTGTAAGATAAACAGCTTCTATTAAGATCAGTAAACATGATAAAATGCACATTATACTAGAATTGGACAGAAGATAGTTTGATACTGAAATCTATTTTTGAACAGACAAATATTGGAAGTGGGTACATGTATTCAGGTATATGTAAGTTATATTCACGTGCAAATATTTAGAAAATGCTGAAAGGCTTCTCTTTTGTTGCTGTTTTCAGTAAACATAAAATGATAAAAGAAGTAAAGAATGTGAAATATTCTACTAATTTTATTTGCATTTAAGTTTTAAAGATCTCTTATTGCTTGAAACCGAAGTCAACTTTTTAAATTATTTATGGTAGCAATAATGCATGTTTTTGTTATTGAACTATATCTATATAGTTCATCTAGTGAACAAAATCCTCCCTCAGCTAATTATAACTTACAGTATTTTCCCAGCAGTCTTACAATCAAATTATTCAAAATTGCACTTTATTGCATATTGCTAAAACCCAAGACAAGCAAACATCAAGATAATAAACAATTATTTATTGCAAATTATTACCTAATATATAAGATTAACAGCTTGTAACTATTAAGATTAATACACGTGGTAAACTGTATTTATTATACTTATTTTGTAGCAAATATCTTTGTATAAAACATATGTTTATGTATTGCAATTAATGAGAAAAAGTGTAAGATTAACAATTTAAGCTGTGTTTTGTTTTTAGATTTATGCATACTGTAAAGCTTATTTATTACACTTATTAAAAGTATTTAATGATGGACTTTTAGATGCTATATTTTTAATGTGCAAATATAAACTAAAGGAGTATTAAATTACAAAATGGAAAATTATAACTGAAGTCAAAGGATCTAACTATTTTCTGCTGTAAATCTACTTTAAAATGATCATCACTGGAATTACAGAATCCTTGAATTGTGGCCTTTATAGTACATAATGAGTTGTGATGAGTTTTCCTTTTTAAAGGCTTTTTTCATCATTAGAAATAAACTCAACATCTTGCTCTTAAAGACAAATGTAGCTCATAGTATAAACATTAGAATCATATCTTTTTATGATGAGAAGTTAAAATAACATTTCTGAGAGGAAAGAGCAAAACCAGACAACTTGTGATGTACTGCAAGGCAGAAAGTGGATTTAAAAATGAGGCTTCTGCTTTGTCTTTGGAGAAGAGCTGCTGCTGCTGCAAGCACATAGGTTGCACAGGTTGACCGAGAAACTCTTTCAAAGCTCTCTAATTTTGGAGAGAGTTCCTTGGTCAAAGTACTTCTAAACTGATTTTTACTTTTGCTGAAGTACAATGTTTTTAGCATCTCTTATGCTTCCTTCATTTTGCTAGGTCTTTTTTTTTTTTCTTACTTCTTTCAGTCTGTCAGAGATCAGGCTATGATATGCCTGTTGCCTTAGCATTTTGTTTTAGAAAATACTGATATATCACAAATACATTCAGTACCTGTATTTTTCACTATTTTTTATCAAAAATGCAAAGAAACTGTTTTAGGGGAAGGTATCTGTCAGCTGAGATATATTTCCACTTCCTATGTGATCATGCTTAGTACCAGACATTTTGCTGTAATTATAAGAAACAGGTGATGGCATTTCATCGGGATTTCATACTTAAGCAAACAACTATGTGCACAAACAAGTTGGATAGGGGAAAAAAGTCTTACTGCCACAAACTTGCTTTCTTTATTTTGTTTTTTAAATTTTGTCTGAATAAAAGTGATTCTCGTTAAACACTATACAGGCAGTATTTCTAAAAAGAATAAATGAAATTTTTGTTTGATTAATTGGGTACTTCTACTATATTTTTTTAAAAGGACTGTTCGAAAAGTATCCCAGTTGAAGAGAAGGAATTAATAAAAATGACTTTTTTTTTTTAATTCTACACAGTTATTCTCACTGACTATATTAAGTATTCAGTACTGGGTTTAAATAACTTAGCTCAATATTTTAAGGTAGGAATAACAACAAAAGTTTTAAGTCAGGTAAATATATAATTAAATTTGATAACTATAGTAATTTAATGGAATGAGAACCATAAGACTAGAAATATTTTTTTTTCTTATTGAAAATGCTGAAAACTTTGAACTGAAAATGAGGGTTTTCTTGTTTTTATGCCTTGTGGAACAAAAAATATCTTAAATTTTGTTTCCAAAATGAGTTTTTTGTGTTAAATGCATTGAAATATTGACGCAGTGAGTTCTGCTTATCACTGTAGATGTTACTCCTGTGTGGTTGGAAGAAAAAAAAAATCAGTTTTTCTGTATGTAATTTATTATACATTCATTCAACAAGATTTTTCATCGGTGCTAATTTGGTGGATTGATCCTGTTTCCACTGAAGTCAGATGGAATCTTTTCTTATTCTTCATTTGTTATAGATACAGATGTGAGACTACAAAAGTCCGTGAAGATATGTAACATCCTCTGAGATAATTTTAAATGCTCTTGTTCAGAGTATGATGCTTCAGTTCTAAAATGCAGATGTCAGGTTTTTAAGTGTTGAAGATGGTGTATTTTGTATAACCTATACACTTATGGAACTCGAGAAATAATTGGTCTAAATCCTCTAACGTGAGGGAATTAAGAAGGTCTGATCTGGCATGTGCGTGGCTAGTTGAAACTTCCTGAAGTGGGAATTGGCACTCTAGTGCTCGCTCCTGCCTTCAAATTTGTGGTCCTAAGAACAACTGTTCTACAGCAGACCAAAAACCTTCATGGATTTAGAGGAAAGGAGCAGAAGTAGCAAAGCAAAAATAGTGTTATATTTTCCCAAATATGCTCTCCTTGTTTGTGGAAACCAGCAATCTATGAGCTGCAACTCTGTACTTCTGATTACTCTTGTTTCTTGTCTTTTGTGCCCTTTTGAGTTCTATTATCCCTTTTTCAGAAGTGGTTACCAAACTGCACTCAGGTTTAGAGACATGGGTGTTCAGAATCTCTGACAAGGAAGGGCAAATGGGAGCGCAATGGGAGTCAGTCCTTCATTGGCATGAACTCCTGTGGCTGCCACCTGAGCTGGTGCTCTGTAGGCAAATACCCTCATGGCTTAAACTCGAGCAGGGGACCATCGCAGACTGGTCTCAGAATTACTGAGCTGTAATTAGCCCCACGATACTCCTCCTCTTAGTGTCATCCTTCACAGGGCCCAACTCAGACTTGGGCACTGACCTTAAGATCAATTAACAAAAATTATGCTTCCATTAATGTGAGTGTGTGTGTGTGTGTGTGTGTGTGTGTCAACTTGTTTGTACTCCTAAAGGTCCTGACTTTAGAGGAAGCCTCAGGTTTCCTATACCACCTCTCTGGATGAGGTTTAGCAGCCCCAGAAGTGAATATAGCATTTTACCCAATTCACTGTTTAGACAAGTCCCCTGATTCTGTGTTCACTGTGTCTTTTTCCTTTGAGGTTAGCTTGACTGTGGCATTGCTGGCATTTTATTTCACTGAAGTGAGAACAAAACAACCAACTTTTGTGGCTGATCTGTGAAAAGCCATTATCATTAGGCCATCTGGAAAAAAGCATTTTTTAGGTCTTGAGCAGCAGCTAACAGCTAGTTTTTGAAGAGTAAATTTCTTGCAATTGCCACATGATAGTGACAGTGTATTATAAAAAAAAAAAAAGTGCTGAAACAAGTGGGATTTTATACCATCATTTATATTCTAGGTTTATTTCTACTATCATTTAAACTTTTTCCTACTTTGCAATTTCTTTGTGCTAGTAAAGGTTTATATAGCTTTGGAGACAGTGCTACCTGGAATGCTAACTCTGACTGGATTGCCACAAAAAACACAACAGCAGAATTGGCTCCTTAAAAATAGTGGGAAGCTGAATAAATGGCACATGCAATTTACATATATATATATATATATTATATATATTTGTGACATTAAAATAGAAAAGAAAAAATAGAATTAGAACACTTACTTGTGGGCTGGTATTACTGTACTTCAGATATTAATAGTTTTTGCTGTAGTCCCTAAGATTTATTTCTAATATAAACATCTTAGGGGAAAATGGATAGCCCAGATGAAATCATTCATGTTTTGTATGAGAGCTTTTTTACGGTTGTTTGTGAAGTAATTACACTTGGATTTATTGGGATAATTGCCAGTTGTGCATGTGTGTCTGTCTGTCTTTTAAGTTCATTATTTCTCATCTTTTCTTTTTCCCACTGCCTAAGAAGTTCTATGTACTTTGTAAGATGTGAGTCCATGACAATATGGTATGAATTCAGAAAAACTTTTATAAGTTATTTTCAGAGAATATTTATTGATTATGCTTTTTTGTCAGTATTCAGAAAATCCAGGCAAAAATGACTAATTTCTTTTTCTGTCTTTTTAAAATCAAAATTAAAAAAAAAAGGAGAAAACGTACTTTATTTAAAATTGTTTGGGAGAGAGTCCTCTTCAGTACTTCCACAAATTGTACAATCAATCAGATACATTATTCATGTGGTAGCTAGAAAATAGTATGTTGATCTGGAAAAAAAAATTTAGAAAAAGACACTTTAAAGAATCCTGAACAATGTAACAGATTTATGGGCTCTTCCTGTCAAATTGGCTGGAAGTACAAAGTGAAGTTCATTTACAGAGGACAAAAATTAACAAAGGATGATTTGAACTGAAGGTCATATCTGGAGCTGTGCAAACATTGCAGAATAACCCATAATGGACTATACTGTAAGGGTATTTGTCCATACCGAGAATTAAGTGCTAGATTTACTTGTACTGCAGGCAGTAGGAGCGCACAGCAAACAGCAGAGAGGAGGTTCTGCTTCCTGCCGAGCTCTTGGTGTATCCACTGCCTGTCGAGCTGGGGATGCTGCCTTACTAGCCAGTGCTTTCTGCATTGTGTGGAAGAGAAATTCAGTGACCACTGAGGGAGGCAGGGGCGTTTGAACGTATCTCAGACCTGGTTTATTGTGCAGATGACCTGCTGAAAGAAACGCACTTTGAAAATAGTCCTGGCAGGAACAAGTTGATGCTGAATACTCTACTCAACTGCATCTGTACCTGAATCCTAAGCTTTTGCTATGGATTTCTGTTCGTCTGCAGGCAGGTTGTAGTCTAATGGTGCTGTTTTCCTCCACGTTCATTTTTTGTTTGTTTCTAAATCATGTGTTTTAACACACATGGCATGCTTTTAATATCGCTTTTCCATATGCTGCTCTAAATGCATACATTCCACATATGCTGCATCTGAGGAATCTTTTTCTTTCCAAGGAAAGTGTTATTCAGTGGAATTTATCTGTACTTCAAGAAGTTTCATGCAGGACAGATGGAATCATAAACCCCTGGAAATATATATATATATATATATATACACTTCTAAATGCTTTTGGTTATGAGTCAGGATTAAGGGTGTGAAGGAGCTTGGTTTATGAAGGTGCAAATGAGAAGGGACATGATCCACAGGTAATATTTCCATTTAGATGAGATCCAGAATAAAGAAGAGAAATTCTCAACTGTAATATTATTTGGTCAGAACACTGTTTTATTATTCACTGTTCTTATCCAGTTTTGTAGTATGAAAGTCAATATTTGTTTAAATACTAGAAGACTGCCAGATTGAAACAGTTTTTAAGTAATGTGTACCTTGTGGCTCCAGTTAAAGCTTATCAAGAAGTCCCATGTGAATGCAATGTCTTCTTTTTTTGAAGATGTGAGACACGTGCAGGTTTTTACATTTGTTGAGTTTTTGTGGTCCATTTCTATTTACACTTTGTTCTTTCCTAATCTCAAAACTATGTAGGCTTCAGTGTAGATCAAGAATATCTTGTACCAGAGATATCAGTATGTCATTATTTCTTCACTGAGCACAGCCAGGGCTTAGGGGTGAACCTTAGTATTGGAATTAAATTTTATCATTTCTCATCAGTAGATGGAATATCTGTAGATACCATTCACATATTTTGCAGCCTACTCAAAAGATTTTCAAGGTTGTATTGAATGGATTTGGGTGTAAGTTCTGTTATCTATTAGTGTTTTATAGTTTTCATTGGAACTTGAAGTACTTGCTTCATGATTAGAATAAGGTGGTTTAGACACTTACTTTAGAGTTATTTTCTTACTGTTGAATAGGTTATATTGAAGCCATAATAGTAGGCTACAGATCCTTATTTTTTGCTGTTGAAGGTGTGATAAGCAGTATTTAAAGTTTTGCGTTTGCACGGGGTCGAGTTATACTCGGACTCGGAAAACAGACTTGGATAAGAAACTCTTCTTCCTGATATTGTAGCGAAGCCTGAAAGTGTATGATTTATTACAAGTATACACACTATTCAAATTCCGTATGATTAAGGAAACAACATAAGTATACAAAAACCATTACTTTCTGACTGCAACTCACCTGAGTTTTTGGAAAACGATCAAGTGGTTATTTTGTTCTGAGATTCTGTTCAGTCTGTGTGATATTGGTAGCACAATGCAGTAAAACAGAGTAGAACTGTAGTAAAAACACCCTTCTTTTTCCTGTGTAGCCAACAATGAAGAAAGTTGTTAATTATCAACTATAGATTTGCTTCTCATTTTTCATAGCTTACGCTACCTGGTAGCTTTGATTATAGGGTATTTTGGGCTTTACATACATTGCCTCATTAGGGAGACAATAAACCAATTTTAATATGTCTCAGTCTACTGTTTTCCAGTGAAACTGTCATCATGGGCCTTTTTTGTTACACTTCACAGCCTGGAATATTTTTTTCCTAGTTTAGCATGTTTTCTTCTCCATATAAATTGTAGTCTGGGTATTAGCATTTGTGGCATTTCATTTGATGACTGCATGCGGTATGTCTTTGGGTAGACTACACAGCGTATAATGCAAACTAAGCAGATACTGTACCTGAGATATGTATGACTAAGGCAGTTAAGAGCTGAGTGGAGTTGGGAAGGGCAGTGAGCTATCCCGTTCTGTAGGCAGAGGTGGCCAGATAATGGTGTGAACATGGAGTAATGAGAATTTATTATGCTGGAGTTCAGGACTTGTTTGGATGAGCATTAATAAAACAGTGTAAATTAAATGGCTAATACTTTAATACTAAAGTGTAACTCACTGCAAATTTATCACCTTTTGTACGAGGTCTTTACATACAGGTAACAATTAAGAATCTTAGAGAAAGTTCAGACTGTGTAATGTAACCTGGGTTAAAGCACCCTAGCATCACTATTTAGAGTGAAATTAATCTCACTTAGGTTTAGGTATTTACAGCGCAGATGCCAATACCCGAGCCAGTTCTCTAAACAGTCAGTTGAGAGAAATAAGAAGGCAGGAGCCATGGCCTAGGAGTGCCTACAGCAGGTGTCTAAATCATGTCATTCTTTCTCTGGCTGCTGTTCTACTACTCTGTAGGTCTAACTAACTGAGATTGGATATCTCATGCTAAAATAACCAAGACTTAAATGAGATGAATTCTATACTTCATATCTGAATTAGAAAGATTAAGTCTATTCTTCAGTGAGCAGAGAAGTTGGAGCTATATGGCAAACCAGTGTGGTTACTGCTAGTGATTAATGCTATCTGTATGGGATTACAAGGACCTTGTTTTTTGCCACACCTGCTGCTCTGCCTGCCTCAGCTAATTGCCCTGTTAATAGAGTACTGCTGGGACTCAAAAGGGAAATATTTACATGGCCAGTGGTATGGGAGGAGGGAGCAAATTTCATTGTATTTGCTAAGGGAGGGAGGGGAATTTTAGTATTACATTGTGTATCTTTTTAATGATTACTGGAAACTCCCTTTTTGCTACTGCCAACCTGTCACAGCAGTCAGTGAAGTTTAAATTCCCCTTGTCTTTTGAATAGCCACAGGTAGTTGCCTTACTGCTAAATTCTAGCTACTGTTAACACTTAATGTAAAACTCTTGAGAGAATTTGTACTTTTGTATCTGACAGCTTGTGAAGAGATGAGTATTGGTGAGGTTAGAAAAAAAAACTATTGTCCAGACACAGATGTGTATGGCAGCAGAGTGGTAACATGAAATTCAGAAGAAGTTAGTAACCTATGAATGGAGTGCACTGTGAGATGAAGTACTCTTACACTAGCCCACTCATACAAATTGCTCTGGTGTGTTGTTTTAATGGGTTTAAAAACCTAGAGGGCCAGACAGCAAGGGCCTTGGCTTGATGCTTCAACAATTTCAGTGCAGGCTTAACTAAAGCTTAAGTTCTTCTGAGCCTGTAATGTACAATCTGAACATGTTCCAAGTAGTTGATGATTTTACAGCTTTATTTTGATACCTAATTATTGATTTTTGAGACTAATTTTAAGCACATGGGTCTAAAAATGCATACTGTAGTGATTATAGTAAAGTTTTTCCAAACTTCCTTGAACTACCTCTTGCAAATAAACTTATTGGCCATGATTCAGTAAACTACTTAAATAAACATTTGGGAAAACTTGCATACTTAAAGCTAATGAATGGTGTAGGGTTATTTGTATACTTAGTCACATGCTTGAACACTTTGAACCGGAGCTCCAGCTCTTAAATTTGTGTATTCTTATGGTGACACTTAGGAAGTGGACAGGAATCTTGCAGCTAAAATCACTGCAGCTGATGTTAAATAGAGAACCTTTTATGTATTTTACATGTAAGAACTGAATTGTATTATTAACAGAAACAATGGCTTATACTGAATTAGATTAGAGATCAGTATCATGTCATTCTTATTTCACACAGGTTACGCTGTTACTAAATTTAGAAGAACTAGAACTACTGGAAAAAGAAGGAAATATCAGAAAGCAAAATCTACTTTTAATATGTTTTAAATATCTTACAAAATTACATAGTTGAAAAGAATACATTATTAAAAGTAACTTGAATTATGGTGGAAGAAATGCATCTCTGAAATATGTTGGTGAAAAGACTTTGGCTAAGTGCTACAGAGACCTATATGCAAAATTATTCATAAATTCTGAGTTTTCTGATGCTTTTGGGTCAAAAAGTCATCTATTTCACACCAATGTAAGTAGTCTAATGGAGATGGGTAGTCTCTATTAGAAAATATAGCTGAAATAGCTAGATAGGGAGCAAATTTTCTAGAGTGGATACATATAAAAAAGTATAACTGTATACTTTTTCAAATATACCTTCGCTTAAGGTATATTAGAAGTCACCATACTAGTAAAGTTACTTATGCTAGCAAGTATAGTTACTAGTATATGAGAAGTCACGTATACTAGTAAAAACTCCTCATGCCTGTTCCGAAGTTGTTCCAATACCTAGTCATTAGGTGAGATGATGCAAAAATACAAAAAAGGCAAAATAGCTGTTTATATCTTTCTGCATAAATAAAAATATTTAATAGATCCTGTAAGTTGTGAATATAGTTTTCATTAAATTACTTTGCATAGATCTGGAACATTTACTTCTGAACTATGCTTTGTGGAAAAACCAAACCTACATTTTTGCTACATTTACTACTTGCTGCATTTACCATTAAACAATTTTGGAATACTGTACCTCATTTATTCTTCTGTATGTACAATATATATATAGTAAGAAAAGAAGAGGTAAAATGTAAATCATGCTTATTTAAGCACGAGAATAAACATCAAAATCATTTAACTGAAGAATTACAATTTGTATAACATTTGCACACAAAATGGTTTCAGGTTTAAAAGTATACATTAATAGAATGTGTAAATAGTGTATGCTGACCTGAAATAGATAAAACTGCTTTTGTGGAATGAGTTCATCCAGGAACTTTATTTTAATTTGGATGAAATGAAATTCCATTAAATGTAGTATCCCTCATTTATTTGTTTGAACCTTTATTTATTATTATTCTGTCTCCAAAAACAAATAGGATCAACATAGTTGGGTCTTGGGCATACTGAGAGATTTCAAGTACAGCAACAAGGAAAAGACTTCTTCCTTGTACTCCAAATATGCAAACAGTGCGCAGTATGCCATGTTAACATCTGAATTCTTTTATTAGAGCAAAAGCTTCTCTAGTTTCAAATGTAGCATTTCCAACTGTATTCCTGAGGAAAAATGAGGTGAACTTGCAGTAGTAGACAGATATTGAAAAGTTTGTGCGTGATGTCTGATGCAGAGAAACCTTGTTGTACTGTCATTGTCAATGAATGTGACACAGTTTGCTGCCTACCTTTTGTTGCTCGGTTTAAAGCTGCTTGAGCTTGTGAGCTATCATACATTGCATTGCTGAGAAGTTAAGGAAGAGCTTAGAGGAGAAAATGTGTAACTCGCAGTAGAGGTTGCATCATGAAGAATTTAAATATAGCTTGGATGCAATGGAAGGAAAAATCTGTTAAGAATAATTTTATATTAACACAATGGGAACAATATTACTGGAATTGAAACAATATGGCTTGGTGCATCTTTTCTAGCTCTAATTCGTGGTAGCAGAGATTTATAAAATAAACAAAACCAACAACTCTTGTTGTTGGTTTTGAACTAATATTTGCATCTGGACTAATGTATTATAATATATTAATAATATATTTAATAATAATAATAATGTTTAATAATAATAATATAAACTATATAATTTGGACTAATACTTGAACTAATATTTGCATTTGGTCCCCACAACCGTCAAACCCTTGATAATACCCAATGGAATTACTGAGAGGCAATATGTTTCAGAGGAGAGAAACTTAAGGTATTGACAATTTAAATGAAAAATGGATTATGACATTGTGTGTATGTAGACTAGAACTGAAGTTAGAAAAGAGATTTAGACTGTTACAATAGTATGTGAGCTTTCCTTATTTCTCCTTCAGACTAGAATTTGTAAAGTTAGTTGTCCCATCCTTGGAAATAACGTTCACATAAAAGCCATTGTCTACATATTCTCTACTTTGAAGATCATACTACTAATTTCATAAAATGCTGGTTTTATGGCACTCTTAAACTATTTTTTTAAATGCATGTATTTAATGTTTTTAATAAGATATGCTTCCAAATGTACTGATATAATTTTTCTGCTCCTCTAGTCAAATATATGTATTTACATGTATAATTTAGGCCAGAAGCTGCATAACAGTAATGATTACTGTGTAGACCAGCAGACGAATGTAAGTAAAAAGGCAAACCAGAAATCACTTGCATGTGTATGAACAGTTGGACTTGTTAAAGTAGAAGTTTGTCATTCCTTATTTTTTAACTGATAAATGTCTTTGGGATGTTCCATACAGAAAGCTTCAGTAACAGCTAATAATGTAATCATATGGAAAAAAAGGAAAATGATGTAACCTTTTAGAAAGGGTCTTAAATAAATCTTTACATTTGGACATGCCATAAACATGAGGTGTAAGATTTTGTTACTACAGCTGTAATATTCTTTTGTAATGTCCTTTTTAAGGTTACCATAATAGTGTAATATTAAACAGAGGTTGAGTTTATGTGATTAAAAGTACAAGGAGTCAACTAAATAAAAATAGACACATTACAAGTTATTAGGCATGGTATAAACATTAAACAAATAAAAATAAAAAAACCCTTGCCCTAAGGATCTTGAAAATATTTTATTCTGATTTTAATTGTCAGATTGGAAAGGTCTGACCAACTGAGTTTGGACAGAGACATTATTTTTTCCCTTTCTTTTATACTGGTTACTTTATTTTCAGTCTGTCTTCTGACCTTTGTAACTTACGAAGGGAACCCACCCCAACAGGTGCACCAGGCTTCCTAAAGTCATGCGAATCTTGGCTAACCAGTGCAAGGTGCTGGGAGGCATGGGCAGGGATAGAGGAGAGAAATGGAGGGATATGGTAGAAGTGAAGGAGTTAATTTACTCTTTGATAATGTGGTACACAAATTTGAAAACCATATACCTCGAAAATATTACTGCTTAAATAAAAGCAACATTTTGAATGTGAATAGTCAAAAATAGAAAAATTAAGTATTATTTTAAGCTGTGGGTCACAGTTTACACCTGGCTGTCAGGGGCCACCATCTGCTGGACTTCTTAGGGTTTCTGCTACTTTTTCATGATGCGGAGGCAAAGAGTGAAAATTAAGATCTTGGAAAAACTGATTCCTTTTATGACAGAAATGCAAGAGTTTGTTCTTTTATTTTCTTTTTGGAAAGCTTCCAGTATTTATGCCTAGTCTCCATTAAAAAAAAAAAAGTAAAAAAAATCTTTATTCATGTGAAGAGTTTCTGTGAGAAGAATCATCAGTATCAGTGTTATCTGGTAGGTCTCTTCTCTGCAATTCTCAAGCAAGTCCTGCTTTGAATTGGCAGTGTCAGAGTAGATGACATTATCTCTATATGGTTTTGAAACAAGAAAACAAAAAAATGTCATCAATGTGAAGGTGAACTTCAGTTGTAATGCCTGTAGGAGGAGTTTTCATGCCACTTTATCTTTGTTCAGCAACTTAGATTTTGCAAGAACTGTCTGAAGACAGATTTGTCTGGCATGAGACTGTGAAAAATGGGTACCTCATAATTCTGTTTCTTGCTTTTTTGTTTTGTTGTTTTATTCCCTAACTGAACAGTGTGGTTTCCTTCTATACTAAAATGAGACTTTTTCCGCTGAAATTCCTAACAGGGCCTTTTATTCAGGAAAAGTCCTGGGAGCTGTAGGAATAAACCTTGCATTTGGTTTTTCTGAAGGTGGTATTTTTTGCATTTGGTCCCATACTGTTATCCCATTAGAGGATCTAACTGCAGTTAGAATGTGGTATGTTATTTTTAATGAAGAATAAATTTTAATTCCTTCAAAATAATTCTTTGGAAGATTTTACTCTAGCATCCTTTTGCAAAGAGCAATCTCTATTTCACTTTTAGTGAAGAGCTTCAAAAACTAACCTGGTTCATACACTTAACTTCCTTTGTCCCTCTGTAAAATCTTTAGATGACGTGGTCCTGTTAGGTTCTCTTCCTAGTTCAGGAAACACTGAGATGCCTTCACAGCAGGCTGAGGTCTGTGTTACCTTCAGTGTACTATTTAAAAGTGAGTAATGTGGACTATAGAGCAACTCCTAGTTTAAATGTCAACAGGACAGGCTGAAAATGAAGGGACACACAATGTTGCTAGGAAGTCAGGCTGCCATTCTATGAAGTAAATTTAATGTACCTATCTGTAGTAGTCCTTTGCTCCCCAACATTTATTCTACTCTTCATCCTTAATTTTAAGGTTTGCATAGTTACGTCTGTGTGCATGGATATCTTGACCCGCAACATCTTTCTTGATTCACTACTTAATACTTTATAAAGATGAACTGGGAAGGAAAGGTGGGGCTGCAGGCACAGGAGCACCTTCTCTAACTCTAGTGTCCTTGTATAACTTTGCTTATGACAGCATTGTTACCTTTCCAGTGAGAAGGTCTTGTCTCTCCAAAAGTTTGAGAGTGCTTTTTGATTAGGAACATGAAGTATTGCCATAAATCACCTTGAAATTAAAAAAGAGACCTATTTTAATTTAGTTCTGATGATAAATATGTCTTGGGAAAATTGATGAAGTCACTCCTTCAGCTAGATTTTGCTTGATTGGATGGACTAGGCAGAGTGATATAGAAATATACTTTATAGCCTAAATGCTTATATGTATCAGATCTTTTATATCTGTGTAGTTGCATTTCTCTTTCATTTTTTATTCATGTCTTTTATACATGTGGATATAAACATTTGTTGATTGCCATATCAAAAGACAGAAGTAACATCATAACAGTCTCGATGATATGCACAGTAAGACTTTATGATACTCAAAAATTTGCAAGAATTACGCTCTTGATATTTCACTCCTTGAGCCTAGACATGGTATGTGAGATCGCTAGTGACTTAGAAAACACAAAAGAGTTTGGTTTAGGAAGATGTTAGTTGAAGCCTTTCCTGCTTTCTACTCTTGACAGTGATTATAATGAAGTGGCTGACAATAGAGTTTTGAAGAATGAAATATGATAAAAAAGGAATTGCACAATAGATACCAAAAATGGTAGCTCAACTCAGCAGTATGTGGAAAACCAAAAGAATAATTTAAGAGACAGATGATTCCTCAGCGTTCTGAGATATCTTTCTTGATATTTCTGTTCAAAACTTTATTCTATGTAATTGAACTGAAATCTAAACTGTAGGTTTAAATCTCAGTAAGTCAGCTCTTTTTATCTTTTTAAAATAGGGATAAACTACTGCAATGCAATTTCCTGGACAAGGCATTGCACGATTAAGTGCTACAAATGTTAAACTTCCCAACTTCAAGGTTAATTACTGAGTTTATTTACATTGTTCATGGAGAATGAAGAGCCACCTATCTACTGGGGCAAAGACAAGGTGTGGGACAGACTCAGCTCAATGTGGTTTGCATGATTTATTTTTTTTTGACAGTGTGAGTTGCTTTAAAATACTTAATTGGACAAATATTTGAATAAGGTAGGCCTTGACATCCTGAATATATTCTGGAGCCATCAAAGTTGTTTACTGAATATATACAAATTAAAAATGTGTGTAGAGGAAATGGTAAACAATATTTTTGCTTTTAAGAGTGAATGAAAAGAACAGATTCATTTTCAGTTATTATATCACTATCGTGGATAGAACAAAATACTTCAAACCAAAAATGCTTCATTCCTTTTTCTCTAGCTTTTTGTCCTACAAAATTCCAAACCATAGGCAGGCAGCATATTGCAGGATGATGATTGCAGCCCCGATGAATTAGGATTGTGCAAATTCGTTTGTGGTTCTAAGATTGCAGACATGTCAGGTTGTATTTTGAAGACTGTGAATTTGTGTGGGTCAGGTGGTGGCAGAACTTAGAGTGGGCAAACTGCTAATACTGGTGACAACATGCACAGGAATATAGAACCAGGTGTGACTCTCAGATTCCAGACTGTTTGCAATATGAGTAGGGAACAAAACATGTTCTCTTATGATATGTTTTATAAAACAGGAAATCATAGATCCAGACCTCTCTAGCTTGTTTTCTTTTTTTAACAAAATACTTTTTTTTTTTTTCCAGAGAATAGCAGTGTTTTTGATCTATCGTGGTGTATTTTTTATTTTATTTTATTATTTTATTTTTTCCAAGACTCTTTCCATTATGTTGGTATGTGTTCTTTGAGTGTTAGGGGACTAGAATGGGGATCCTTCTATAATTCTTTCTGCTTAAGTATAAGCATTTTATTTAGTTTGATTCTCATGCATCTAGAAGGCTTTAATTCTGGCTTAAAATTCATGAGTAACCTGAGTGGTTTGATACATATGAAAATCAAGCAGCTTGTATTTAGCTATTTAACTTAAGTATCCAATGGTTTTAGTTTCTAATTCTAAGGTAGAACTCAAAATCAATGTAAAGGTATTCCTCTACCTGCACAAGGCCTACTATAGGTACACATATATATCATTTTGCTGATGATATAGTTAATGAACAGTTCTGACTAAATAAGTTACAGAATACTGTCCCCCCCCGAAGTAATTAATGTTGCTTTATATGTTACATTAGGTGGCCAAACAGTGAGCTGCCTATTAAAAATCCCTATTTTGTCAAAACCCACAGACAGATGATAGTCCATAAGTTGCAAGGGAAATCTCTCAGTGGTACAAGCAAGAGAGAATCACCACCTGTTAGAGGACAGCAACGTTGTGAGAGAGGTTTTGGCTGGTGCACAGCTCAGAAATACAGTACAGTTTCATAACTGCGTAGTAATAATGCTGGTCCAAGCAGGTACTGCTTGCTGGATTCCTCCAAAAATCAGAGGTTTGGATCAAAATCTTGTTGCCAGTTATGTGCTGTAGCCCCAGTTAAACCCACTCAAATTGAGAGCAACTGGTCAAGAAGCACCTGCTTGTTCTGTGATTAAGAGAGCTTGGTGTTTCCTATAACCTGCTATCTTACTAACAAGCGTTCCTTTTGTTGCCTATAAAATGAATGACTTCTGCTGATTCTGGAAAACAGGTGCTTCATTACCTTGCAAACAAATAAGGGAGCTGAGAGTGACTCTTGGAAGAGAAAAACAAGTTTATTTGCAAATAGATTCCTGGTCATAAGGTGCCCCTCTTAGCAAGTTGTAAGCAGAAATGAGTAAGTCTGGGTTCTGGAGGCTGCTGTTGCATTTATCAAGGCAATGCCTTCATCTTCCTAAGACTTCCTGAGGCAAACTTGAGAGATGTTGGCAATTTGCATGCATGCAGCTTTTGTTTCAAAGGCCAACACTCTCACCTATTGCTGGATCCTCTTAGAATACATTTCTATATGGCTTTGTTTTTTGTATATCTTTACTGAAAGCCACAAAATCAACAGGCCCACTTGCATGATATTTTTTGCTCTTAAAATGTCCTTCCTACTGATGGTAGTAACAGCTAGAAAACTTTATTTATATTCTGAAAACAGTAATTAATATACCTGGAACCTGCTTCTCATTTATTGAGAAACTGATGTATGTTTTTTTTTTTCCTCCTGCAGTATTCATCTTGGGATAATAGTTTGAAACTTGTTCATCTGTGCAGAAAGCTACAACTGTAAGTTCATGTTTAGTTTCTGACAGTAGAAAGTATGTGTAATGTTTGTTAACAGACTTATCCTTCTTTTAAAAACTGTGCTATTGGGGGAAATACTCCATATTTTTCATCTGATTTTAACTAAAAAAAAAGACTTCAAATGTAGAAATATAGATACAGTCTTGCAGGAACTAACAACTTTCAGAAAATACAGTAGTATATTTTACTGTATTTTAAGAAATATTTCTATGTAGAATTTAGATCAGTAATATTTGCTGTAAACTTTTATTTCAAAAATATGATAATGCATTTTTAAAAAGAATTCTTAAAAACATTTCATATTTTGTTATATATACTTCTGCTGTTTATTTTATATAAAGATTATTTCCTTTTGATAACAAGTCTGATCAGTTTATCGGGAGCAGAATTGGCCTGTTTAGTCGAATATATTTGTTTATCCATCAGATGTGAAAGGGCATTCTGTAATGTTGTCTGAAAGCTTGAAAAATCAGGCTTTTTCAGAAGAGCAAATGATTTTTGAAACTGACAAACTGCTTTCAGTGGAAACCTGGATTAGTGTGTCTGTGAACTGGCTTTGAATTCCTGGTGGAACAAAAGAAAGTGAATCCAGCTTCCAGCTCTTATTCTGTAGCAGTTTTAAGGCAGGGACCATTCTGAGGCAGTGCCTCCCTGACTGGAGTATATAGAAACATGGCTTCTATCACAGGTCAGATGCAGGCCATGTTAATCATCTAAAACTTTGATATCTAGGTAAAAATACTGTACAGCCATAAAAGAGCAGGTATGTCATGTGATCCACAAAATTAAGTACATAAGGGTTACGGAGTTTCACAGCACGCCATTCATATAAAAGCTCAGTAATCATGACGGGAAGTAACAAACAAAAATAAGAGAAGAACAAGGTTTGCATCAGAAAGCATTTTGGTGACTAAAGAGCAAATGCTAGGAATCAGTTATGATTTAGAAAAGCTCCAGTCCTACTCTCATTAAACACAAAGGAAGCTGACAGGCAGCAAGATTAAGCCCATAGAGCTTTTGAGGAATTTTAGTTTTAGTGCTGTCATTCAAATTCTTCATTTCACCTCAGAGCATGTACAGCATCAGCAACAAGAAGAGCAGATAAATGCCAGATCAGCAGTATGGCTCAGCGATGACACAGTATGGTCACCTTGTGATAGAGAATGAATTTGTTCTTTCTGTCTTTTCTGAGCAGATCAACCGGGTTTCTGGTTGTGACGGTCTATATGGTTTAGACGTGTTCCTAAGGAGCAGGGCCAAATCTGCCAATTAATTTTATAATTTGTGTGTCTTTGCTACGGAGTTCCAAAGGTCTGATCATAAGTGTAATGATGGCTGCTCCAAGTTCAGCAGAGGTTGTTGTACAAATGCAGGGTGGTTGTGGTATGTTACATCTTCAGCACGGCAAAGGAATTTCAGAAGACTGAATTCCCCCATATGCTTTTTACTAGTTCTAGAATAAAATTTTGCAGAGGCCAAGGCTGACCCACCAGAGTGTACATTCAGAGTAGCCAATGGGCAATCCCTTTATTATTTCTAGCACTATCATTCATAAATGTATTTAAGAAAAAGGATGATCTGTTTTCTACAAGTTCCTTAAAGGGATTCCATTTTAGCTTCAGTTGTAATTTTTACCTTTTTCAGTAGAATTTATTGACACAATGCCTACCACGAGCCCTAGATTTTGCATCATCCTTTTGTCTGGAAGCATATTCACCAGCCGCTTAATTTGTCATAGCCCTGGAGGTATCAAAACTAATGAGCTTTGTTTGAATAGACTTTTTCCAGTTCATCTAGCACACTTTGGGGTAATCATTCAGTTTGTTTGCTTCTGTTGTGAAGCATTGTGGGAAATATAACAAAATAATGGTTAAAAAAACCCAACACTGTATAAACTGTTATCAGCCACATTCTCTAAAAAGCCCTAAAGATGTTATATTTTTAATTTCAATATTTATTGAAGTATTGTGAATACCTTAAGTATGATCATTACAAGATAATATCAAAGGAGAATCTGATAAAAAGCTATTTTTCAATTAGCTTTGAGTTTAATACTTTGCTTTTTTAAGTATTTCATAGCTAACAAATCTTTAAACAATCTAACCTTTCAGGATTTGGAAGTGGACAAGGTAATAACTATGAATACATAATATTGTAGCAATGGTAAGGATTTTAAAAATCTATCACTGGGATTACATACAGGAATACCTTTTATTGGTCAGACAATTGCATTTTCATTTTTATAAAGCATTTTCCTATTCTTGGTATTATACCACAGAGATGCACACCTCTGCATTCCATTTTTGTGTACTGCATAAGTAATTTCTGAAAGTGTCAGATACTCTGTACAACATATGCTTTTAATCTCAAGTTCCTCAGAAGATTTGTCCCTCTTGCCTATTAGGACCACATTTGTGGTTTATGTTATTTTTGCCTCATATGCTCTAGAATAACATATCTTTAACTTGTAGGAAGTTCCCAATTATAGAATAAGGGCTTTCAGATTCTTTTTTAAGTTATGCAATGAGGACAGATTTCCTAGAGCTTTTGGTTAATTGTTTTTTCTTTCTTTTTTTTTTCTTCCACAAACAAACAAAAAAACACCTGGTAGGCCAGGTTCTAAATCTGATTGCTAAGCATCTTGTTGACTCATTATTTTTCAACATTTTTTTTAAATTTTTCGATAAGCAACTGAAAGTTATTGTGTGATAATTTTGCATCAGTAAAGCATAATAGTTATAAACAGCCCTTTACAATCTAAAAATGATTGTTTTATATGAATGAGGTTTCATAGGAGAGAGGTAGAGGAAGAGAAAGGGCAAGAGAGTGGGGAAGGGACAGGAACTATTTGCTTTTTAAATGAATTATAATATTCTTTGGAATTTATTTGCACTGAAGTGTCATGTTAAGATGTCTTGGGGAAAAAACTATCATGAGAAAGCGTGCAGTTAGCAGAAACTCAGCCTACCTATAACTGAAGTAACTGAAAAACTATGGCAAATGTAGTATCTTTCTTGGTGAAAATAATTGATTTATTGACTATTATCTCACTGCACCCATGTGCAGTGCAATACAGAGATACCCTTGCTACTGTTGAATAAGACACCTCGAGTATCAGGAAGCTTTAGTATCACCACCTCATGTTCCTGAGGTTTATCTTGTATCTTGACTGAAATAATTGGCATAGGTGGAGTTTTGTAATAACACAGGAGCAATATTTCTGTGCCCACAGTAAGTCTTTGTGATGTGCAGCTCTTCCTAGCTGCACTGCGCTGTGTAGACATGCAGTTAGTGGTACAAATCAGATTGCAATCCAAGGCTTCTGTGGGGTCCATGTGTGATATGGAGTACTTAGATGGCATTGACAAGCAGTGTTTGTCTTTTCAAAGATAGAGCTATAACTTCTGGTTGTTGCCTTTACTGTTTTTTTTCTTTGTGTGTGTGTGTGTGTTTTGCTTTTTTTTCTATTTGTCATCACTGTTGAATTGGATTGCTTCTGTGAAATCTCCCCTCTTGGAGGTCACTGCAAAAGCAGTTCAGAATACAGAATATCTTATGTTGGTGGCTAAACTAGGTTTAGTAAGTACAGTACTTACAATTAAGGAAAAATACTGGTTTTGTTTTATACTTTGCATTATGGCTTGGTCCTTATGTATAGTGGAGTTAGGATTTGCTAACAGCAGTCTTCTGATCTCTATATCTATGGACAGGGAAGGAATCCTTAAATATGAAACATGGCCAGAATAACTTACAATATGATTGAGACATCTTACCGGATGGTGCAGCACCTCTGGCTTTTTATTCAATGGGAAGTCACCACCCAGTCCTTGTAAGGAACAAATTAAGGTCAGAAGGTTAAATGCAGCCTTTGCCTTTGCTAGAATTACTACCTGGATTAACAGTTACTGCAATGTTGGTACAGACAAGCTTAAATATTTTCGATGCTGTGTTGTTTAAAGCTCTTTGTTAGTCCTTTCTACTTCAGCTTTTCTGATTATTGCCATAAAATAATTTTTATATCAGCACCCTAAAATGTTTATATTTTCTAAAATTGGAAGGTTCTGCCTCAATAAAGAAGTAGACCATTACTTTATTTTAAAAATATATAAGCTATTATAGGCTTTTAATTAAGGTTTTCTAATTAGTACATGAAATAATTCCTATTTTTTAAAATAAAGTATGTATTTTTAATTGTACAGCTGATTTGTTTTCCATACAAATAATTGTAGTTGAAATCAGAGGGTCTGCTTGTGAGGGTTAGATGATCCCAATATAGGCTTATTATTACCTGTTTCCTGGTGAAGGTAAGTCTTTTCACAAGTCAGGGCCTAAAAGTGCATTGCAGTTGCTAGACCAATTCTGCTGAACATAGAGACGTAACACAATGCAACTTAAGTCGATCACTTAGAGCAGTCTGCTCGGAAGACTGTTGGTATGCACCATGTGTGGAATGCGTACAGTGGAGAGAAGCCAAACAATAGCTGAAGGGGAGTATTTATTTGTGTATTTTAAAATGAGCCCATTGTGAGATGTGAATGCTAGTTTGACGCTGCAGTTGAATTAAATCCTATAAAAATGACACAGATAATAGCAGCATTGTTTAGCTGACAAAAATGTATAGAGTACCGTGGACACTGACTCACATTGGCAGGAATCAGCTTTAGGGAATTCTGCTTCACCAGACAGATCTCTTTACTTCTAATATTTGACAGAATAGCCATTCAAAGGAATCAAATAAGAGAAATATGAAAAGGGAGGGATACTTTGAAATAACTACCTTGAGCAGGAAATGAAATCAGATATTAATTCTTAAAGAAACGTAAAATTCAAAACCTATGAAAGAAAGAAGGAAAACTACAAATGTATTTTTATGAAGACTTTTTCTAAAACCTTGGATGTCTTGCTTCATTGTAACATTTAAAGGTGAATAAGAAATTTGTTGCTAGAAAATAATCTATCATTGTGGAACTCGTATAAGATGCATTCAACAGTTAAATGGAATTTTTATCTGTAATCTTACAGAGTATTTATATAAATTACCTTATAAAAACATGGTAAAAGAGGGAATAGTACCAAAAAAAAGTAAGCAGAATTGTCAGAAGACAGGAAGAAGCTTGAATAGTACAGAAGATGCATTCTGAGTTTTGATTACTGTATTTTCAGAAATTCAACATGCATGGCTGTTCTGATGCTAGAGGAAATAAGAATGAAATAATTTACAAGGATGTGATGTAAACAGTTTGAAGTTGCAGAGAGTCTGTCAGCGTTTGTTTTCCCTTGTGCAACTTGTTAGGATGTATTTGTTCTCCTATCTCATATAGAATATGTCAGATAGGTGGGAAAGTTTAGCTTTGTGCGTAACAGTAATCGTGAGAATGAGCAGGAAGGCTTCTGAACTGTAAGGGTGTGACACGGTAGGGCTGGAACAGGCTATGGACAGTTATTTTCTGTTCTGCTAGCTACAAGAAGTGACTGTACACTGAGTGTCAGGCTGACTTTTGCTTTCATGTTCATTTAACAGACTTTTGTCATCCCTTCCTAAACTCGTTGTTTAAGCAGTGGTTTCCAGCAATGTGTATTGTTTTCTGAGGCTTTCTTACTCATTTTTGGTGGAATTTTATTTCAGTATGTTAGCTAGCATTAGATCCTCCAACAAGTGTCTGTTGTTCAGAAGCTGTAGAAGTGCTGTTCTTGCAAAGCAATAGTCTGGGAGGCTGCAAGTCCCACCCTCCCGCCCTCCTGCAGTGCATTGTTTCTGGAGCAGCGTTGCCCGCTAGGAAGAAACTGCTTTGCTCTCCTCATGCAGTTTTGCAGAGGGTGTTAGTAAGAGCAACAAAATAAGGTTCCTCTAGGTCTTGCAGTGGAACTTCTGATTATCCTTACTGTTTATAGGTGTTTGTTTAAAACAATTTCAGATGGGATTCTCTAATTGTTTTCTGACTTGGAATCTGCTGTGAACACTGACTGACCCTTGGAAGTGGCATCCTTTCAGCTCTCCACCCTGTTTCCAGTGGTCTATGCAGAATGGCTGTTCAGTTGAGGGGGCTTGGTTTCCTTCTGATGAAACACCTTCTGCTTTTATATCCCAGAGGAATATCACTGAATTGAAGAGGGGAAAAATTCTGTCTGGATAATTTTTTCCTCATATCTTTATAGCTTTATCTGCACGGTAGAGTTAGAATTGCCACATGTTTGATGGGTAGTTACATCAGGAATTTAATAAGAGCATATGTTCTCTAATGTCTGACTTCTTTTCCCAGTTCATTGACTTGATTTCTTCCTTGGATTTTCTTTGTAAGTGTGAGTAGGAGCTATGTTATCCACTAGGCAAGTGATGGTGCAGCTACACTCCAGACTGGAACATAACTAAGTTCCAGATGTGATGATGTTCCTACCAAGCCCTGATAATAGCATGTAGAGTCAAATCCTGTTTATGATTGTGGTCAGAACATCTTTGTGGTTGTGGTAGATGAGCTGTTTGGTGCTGGTTTATTTCATAAAGATTTGGAAGGAAAGGGGTCTGTACCTTGTTGGAACTGGTAGGTGAAAATAGGTGGTGTTTGATTTTTAAATGTTACTTGAACTTAATCTGTAAGGATGTAAGGTCTTGTTTAAATTGAATTATGTTAAATTACACTGAAGTTTGTGTATTTTTGATTATAGATACTCAAATTAAGTAAAAGATGCTTGCAGCCTTTGCATAGCTCTTGACAGCCATAATGTATCTTTTAAATAATGGAACTGTTTTGGCAAAGCCTGGGTGGAAAGCTAAAATGTGTGTTTGAAATAGCTCGCCTCATCTATTGCATTAGTCAGTTCCAGGATGGCTAAATGCAGATTAAAAAGGGATTACAAGTGTAATAGTTTAGGGAGTTTAGTTTTGTCTTGTTTATCCTGCTGGAATGCCAGTTTTCAGACACTTATCGTGCTTGAACTTGGTTTCTGATGCTCAGCTGATGGTTGGGGCAAGGTTAGTTATAATCTAGGAGATGACATTAACTTGTTAATGATTATGATGCTGGCACTGCCATTAATGACTTGAGGGCATGGGAATCACAAGAATGGAAGATCTTGCTTTAACATCCAGAATTTGGGAGGGCTGCATGGATGGCTGTTTTCAAGACTCTTGGTTAGCAGCACATTGTATGAGGGGTAACTTCTAACTTGTATTTAAACGTGTGCATACTCTTTGGAGTGTGTGTATGTATTCATATAAATACGTGTTCTTTTTTTCTTTTTTTAGCCAGCCTATCCTGTGTTGAATGAATGCTTTTTTCCCCCATATTTTTCTTTGTTGTGCTACACAGTTCATTCTGAGTTATGTTTTCTTAGGGGAGTTTAAAATGAGCTTCCTGACACATGTATTCTTTAGCTAATTCTGAACATGACGTAAAAAGGAATCTTTTTCTGCTACAGTAAATATTTTTGTAATACAGCGTACTTATTTAATGTAAGTAGGTTTTTGAGATACCATGCAAAATGGTACCTGATTTTATTAGAGTAGCCTAAAGACCTGAATAAATCCCTTAAGCCAATTGTATAAAAATGCAAATTTAAGTCCAGCAATTAAAAACAGATAGAAATTAGAGATTTGGATTTTGCAGAGCAAGCTTTTCACAGCCACCTCCAGATTACTGTGCAATTTATCTGGATTCTGTCAGCGATAGTCAGACTAGATTTTGATAAAGAGCAGCAAATCTGTCCCTCCATAGCTCCTGTGACTTGCTGCAAATTTCATTCAAGTTGAAGCGTCTGTACAATCCCTTGAATAATTTGGAGTTAATCATTTGTACTTCACAGCCTCTGATAGGCCTTCGACTTGGGGGGTGGGAACAGATTTGGCTTTTTAATCGCCTTGTATATTGTACGGCACGAGATAAATGACATAGACTGTCTGAAATCTACATTCTTGCTTCTGATGCAAAACTGTAATTAATTTTGTGCAGTGTTTCAGAATTGATCATGGTCACTTGAATTTCTAATTTTTCATTCACTTCAAAGACCTTTTTATTCCTTTAAAGAATGTGCTTAGAGTGTGTGAATGTTCTCTGATGCTAGTGTACTAAATGATTATTTTACGCCTCTTTTTCAATAAGGTGAAACAGAGGTCAAGGCATGTGGCTCGTCTTTATCTCTGTCCCAGCCTGCTTCAGGATATATTTCCTGACTTATAGGAAATACAATCAAACTTATGAAATTACGTCTAAATACTTAAACTGCGCTGTTCACTTCTGTGCCTTGTAGAGATCCAAAAGGTTTCTTTCAGAAATCCTTTTCAGTATAAAACAATTAAGCACAATTTAGACAATAATTACCCTAATTAACTACACTATAATGTTTGTGTTCAAGATTATAGAAACATTGTGTCTGCTCTGTACTGCAATAATAACAAGTCTCCCTAATTTCTCTGTATTGATAGTACTTGTATGTGCTTCTTTGTTTGGTATATTCCACTGTAAAAATATTTGTCAGTGAAAGATTGAACAATATGAATGAATTTGATTATGCCATTGTCAAAAACCCCATGCATCACAATTTCTTGTTTTTAATCACTACTGTAAACCTCGTAGCCTGAGGGCATAGTTTTAATTTGGGTGCCTTACTAATGAAAAGAAAAAAATAATTGTTTTGCCTGGATTTAATAATAAGCAATAAAATCAGCCAACCAGATTTTACCTCTGCATTCAATCTCTTTTTTATTATAAAACATTTTTGTCCTTTTTTTAGATTACATGCATAGATACCGAACATTTCACTAATAAATATTTCAGTTTGCTTATGAAGGCTAATGCTGTCATCTGAATATGGAATTATATTTCTTTCATGCTTCATTATCATTTCATGGTAGTAATGACAGTGAGGCGATGGAATATTTACAGGCTTTTCAGAAGACATTTATCCAATACATTTCCCTGAAGGGCACCTAGGCTTAAAGATACATTATCCTTTTATAAAACACTGCCCAGAATCCCAATTTCTGAATCAACCAATCAGAACTCGCTTTGCAGCAGTTACTGGTGAAACCCTCAAGCCAGTCTCCTGTTAATCCTGGGAATCTGGTGTGGGGCGTGCGGAGGGCTGGGAGGGGGAGAGAGCGCGCGTCTGCTCCTGAACCATCAGGCTTGGTACTTTAAGTAAAATATGTTATTTCTTCTGGACTGATACAGTTTTTCAAAGCTGTACTTAAAACATTTCATTTTAACTGGGTAGACTGCAGTAGTAAGGGATGATGATTCAAGTTTGGGTGTTTTTTTTACATAAACTTTGTTAGACTCTTGGCGTTAATTTTCAGTAACCTTTTCTACTGTGTGCCTCTTGTATGGGCAGACTCCTGAGATCTCTCTTGCTGTATGCAAATATGTTGCACGAGTCCATCCTGTTCTGAAAGTACTCAGGCACTCAATCTGTTGCTTAGGAAGTGGGTTCTCTCAGAGCCTTGTTTGCTTTGTGTGAGACTGCTGTGAAAAGAAGCACTTATTTGTGTCTGTATAAGATTCTTTATTTTTTAAATAAGGAAAGAAAGCAAGAATGTTATACTGCTATAATATCTTTCATTTAAAGGACTTCATAAGAGGCAGCATGTTACAGTGATTAGCATGTTGGAATATGTTACAGAATCAGGATTTTTCTTCTGCTATTGGCCTGTTATACTGGGATATATCTGTGCTGCATTTTGCAGAGAAGTAGAGAGATTTCTCAGATTCTGGAAGAAACCTAGCAGAGGTATATAAGAAATACCACAGAGGTCTGTAGGAGCTAATTTACTCTGTGCCCTTTGTTAGGGCTAGCTCAAGGATCTCTGTGCTCTATGGCGATAAGTAATTTAGACATAACATGCACACCATTGAAATTAATATAGTGAAATATCCCTATACTAGCAGTCCCTGGTACTCAGCGTACTGTAAGGTAGGAAAAGGTGAATTTTTTAATAAAAGCTATAAAACAAGTCTTTCTCGGACAAAAAAAAAGAAAAGAATCTTCTGTAATAATACGCAGTTATCTCATCTGCAGAGATGCACATCTTAAACCATATACAGCTTATGTTATCTACTGCAGTGTTGGTGATAGAACTTCTGGATGGTGAAATTTATAACTTACAGCTTCAGTATACCGAGGTATTTCAAAATGTAGGCAATATTTGCCATTAAAACAATTGGCACGTACCCTCTGTTACCACATGCACGTATCCAAGATATTGCATTTTATACATAGAAAGGGGGTAGGAAATGTGCATGTCTACCCCTACCCAAGAAAAAAGTTGAGTGGCTCTGGTGAAGTAGTTTGAAATCGTGTTTATGCTCCTTTTGTTCCTTTCCTGTCTTGCCTAAAGAGAAAGTTTTAAAATTCAAATGGACAAGTCACGTTGAGGTCTGTATTTAGTGGGCTTGAGACTCTGTTCTTTCTCTGACAACTGATCTTTATTTTTGCAAGCATTAAACAAATTTCAGAGCAAGAATAAAATACCTGAATATTTTCTGCTCTAACTGCTTGTTTTGTGCCCAAGAACAGATAATTAGAGATAAATGTGCTCAGATGTGCACCTGCATATCAATTTGGCTGCAAAAAAATAATTTCTGTTGTTCAGTTCCCAGTGTCTATTAATGTAACAGCAACTACACAAAGAGGATTTACTGGGTCCCCAGATGTTGTTGAAATAAAAGCACAATCTCTACTTCACAGACAAAGAACTAAGCTCTTAAGGTGAGGCTAATATCCTCTCTTTTCTTTGACCAAATTAAAAGATGTGTGTAGTAACCTCACTGCTGATTTATGAAAGTGCTAGTGATTCTTGAGCTAGCTCACATTTGGACCTGGAGAATTTGTAAGTTACCTTTTTCTGCAGACTTTGAGCTTCTTGTATGCCCTTGAATATGGGGCCAGTCACGCCCAACACCAGTCTTATGAGTTTTCTACATCTGTTTCACTGGCACCGAACCATTCCAATTACTTTCACAACATCAGGATAAAAGATGCCCAACATTTTTGAGCAGAAATCAGTCACAGTGGCTGTGAATCCCAATAAAACCCTGAAGCTGTTCCACACTACAGTTTAACTCTCATTTAACAAAGTTGTATATATCTACACCAATGCCATTGTTTTCTCTAATCTTCACTGAAATTCTTAATGATTTCTAGTGATTTATAGTTCACTAAAACAGTCTTCTAAACGGTGTACACTTGTTGGTAGTCTGAAGACTACAGACGTAAATATGGTGTGAATTGCTATTTTGCACAGGCTGTTTATGTTGGTTTGGGGAATTTTGGTGCTGTTTATATTCCAGTAATAATAACGTTTGTTCTGCGTATCTTCCTTTGTCTGGAATACCTATAGCTTGTGGCCCTTATCTAATGCTGTTGAATAACCAGTTTATACAATGGTGATTGTACCTCTGTGCACTGTATATCCATATTTGTAGTACACTGGTGAAGATACTTGGAGCAGTGTTAGAGGAGAAGGTGCCACAGGAATAATGCATATCATGTAGCTTGAAAGAGATGTATAGTTTAGTATGACTAGCAAATGAAAGGAACAGGGCAGATCTTTGACGTATAAATTCTATATAAATCCCCAGCCCTCCTCCCAAATTCAGAATTTAAGTGAATTATTGGGATAAATCTTAAAATGCTTATATTTGTGGTTTGGGGGGTGCTGGAAGGGAAAAAAAAAAAAAAGGCAGTGAAAAATCATCTTCATAAACAGCCTCATAGTTTATCCTGTGTAGTTCCTTTCCCCTCAATTTACAGTATGTCTGAAGATTAGATTCCTGGGGAGTAGATGTTCTGGATTACTTGGAGATTAGATACGCTGGATGCGCACAGATCCTTGGTTGTTGTAGTGGGAAGGTTATGTCCATGTGACAATTACTTAATATATTAGATACATATCAGGGTCACTTTGAGTAAATATTTCTGAGGACTGATATTTGGAAGCAGCAGCATGAGCTGTTTCTAAGATCACTTGGAAAAACTTCCCTCCCCATGATTTACTTTGAAGAATAATACTTTATCTCCAGATTTTTTTTTCAGTGGATTGGCTTTAAGAGCATCAAAGGAATAAGCCCTTTCTAAAGTGAACACTAAAATGAAGATATATTTGATTACAAAGAGAATTGTGTATAACAGTAATTTATATCTCTAAATAACCTCTCATGCAGTAGATTTACAGTTAGGATCTGTGAGGGGTGCACGTAGTGCTGCAGGATCATAAAGCTTGCAGATAGAATGTAAGATATTACTCGAGCACCTCATTCACCCCATGAGTGCCAGGTATCCCATCCTACAGGAAGGCAATTAAAACAAACAAAACCCAAGCCACCACAACCCAACCAACCAGTACATAACTAGTCTGATATAGCCAGACTTCAATTTTGATGTGGTTGTAACTTCTTCATCCCCTCAAGATGACCTGGTTAACATGCATTGAGTACCCACTGTAATTTTATTTTTTCATTTGCAGATAAGAAAAAAAAAGTTATAATTACACTAAACAGAATTCTAAAATTATTATCTAAGTAATCTCTTAATAGTTTTGCAGCAGGACAAACCACAACATTCCTTTTTTAAGAGCCAAAGACTACTTTGTGGCCTGTGGGTAGCCACAAAAAGGGGGAACTTCAAGCAAGCAGTCTGTTTTCCCCACCCAGTCCCTGTTTCCTAAACCTCCTGATAAATCCTAAGCAGCTGTATAAGTCTGTTAGCACTTGAAACAATTTGAACTTATAACATTTGGGATGAAAAAAGGACTCAAAGCTGCTTACCAATCAAGAATGAAGCATTTCTACTGTGTGAGGCTTGCCTCAACAAAGAACAATCTGTAAATCATTAACTTTTTTTTTTTCCTCTCCCCTTCTTCCCACTCTGGGTGTGCATCACTGTGTGTGCTGGTTTAAGGCAGATACAACCCCTGCAAAGTCACCATGGCTGGAATCTGATACAGCACTTGCTTTAAAATCCACTTTGATCAGTGAACATTAACCAAAGTGTCGACAAAAGGTCATTTGGCCTCAGGGAAGAAATAGAAAATTTTATGTACACAACACATTGCAGTGAGTACAGGGTCATTATAACTATGAGTGTTTTTTTCCTTTTTTTTTTTTTCCCTTGGCTACTATATGACTTTGAACTTGGCATGGAAGCACACACTGCTGAAGCAAGAACTCCTCCCTCCAGTGATCACATGAGCCCCTGTGAATTCTTGACAGGGCCAGCAACGAGCCGTGTCCCACAGCAGATATCATATTTTTGACATAGGACTTCAATTGCAAAAATGTTGATGACCAGTGCAAATGTATCGTGTCTTTTTTTTTTTTTCCTCAATAGACCAAAGTGTTGTTTGTAGTTAGAAGAGGAGAAGAAAGCTAGTGAAACAGAGTTGAATCTACTTCTTAGAAGCCTGGGTTATCAAACTCATTAATCTACATGTCAAGAGGCTAGGAATGAATAATTGCGTGTAGAATTTATCTGCCAACATGATAGCTACTTTTCAGCTCTCTCTTCAGAGCTCTTTCATTGTGCTTGGCTTTATTATATGCTTTGTCTTTTCTATTTGTAGTCTGTTGGGGAGGTATAAAAACATGTACCTCAGCACTACAGAGGACAGTTGCTTTGAAACGTGACACTGGTTAGTTCTTTGCATGCACGTTTATTCTTACCTAGGTGTTTAAGCATCAAGTTAGCTTGCAAGATTTATTCTCTGCTCAAATGTTAATTCTTAACGTTATAAATATTATTCCACCAAAAAGTCACCTTGGAAGTAACATCGTTGTGTCATTTTTGACAGCTTTGTAGACAATATAGGCTGCTTCATTAAAATAGTATTCTTGTTAGTAATGCTTTTAAATGATGAGGATTCAGTGCTTTTTATAAAAATGAAATTTACAGAATCTTAGTACGATTAAGGTGCTGCTATTTACTATAGGGATTTTCATTGACATGGAAGACAAAATCCAAAACTAAAGCTGTTGTAGAGAAGAGAGTAGAAAGCAGCTTCTGTGAGATATGAAATTATTTTGAGTCAGAATATAATGTAAATAACCATTTTTTTAAAAGAGCATTGTTCTCATTCCAGTCTTGAACTTGTCTTATTCTAGCGTGGCAGTGCAGTAGCTTAATGGATTTATCAGATTTTCCCCTCTGTTTAGTTTATACCTAACCTGCATGCCTCTGTCTTGCTTGCTGTGTGTGTTTTCAAGACAAAATATTCATATTGCAGCAGAATTTTATTTCAGATATATAGTATCTGGGAGCTGCTGGTCTTGGCAACTTCCTGTGTTGCTGCTGCTGTTGTCGACTAAGATCTATGATAATGTATTGCAATTATGGTCGTTGCTATAAGAGACATAAAGCCAGGTTTGTCTCCATCTTACTGATACCCAGGAATGCATAGAGAGGAGTAATATATGTTGGTACTCATAGTAAAAATGATAGGTGCTGTTGAGCACTTTCTTTCCTTTGCCTGAACAATCTGAGGCATCTGTTCTCTTACCTGGCACAGCCAAAATGCTTTGTAGTGTTGTTACCGAGGTGTTGCATTTCTGTTCATTTTCCCAATAATCTACAGACACAGGTAGAAAAAATCAGCATCTGGCCCTTATTGCACTGATTCTACACCATTATAATTTGAATTGTGAAAGGTAAATGGTTTATTTTTAAAGGGTCATGAACAATGCGTTCTCATATTTTCACCCAGGCATACTGTAGCATTTGATGAAATGAAAAACTGTAATGAAGAAAGGGAGGGAGCTTTATATTCGATGTGTATATGGTAACTCAGAACGCTGTTTATTGTAACAGAATGAAAGTACTGCAAGTCTAAGTGGTTTCAATGATGTTTCCTTCATCCCAGGAGCATCTGAACCCAGCTTCTGCCTTGTCAGCCACATTTATGATGTGTTCATAATTAAATGTCCACGATGCTCACAGCATGCTGACCACAGAGGGGCCATAAGCAGTAAAGATAAATGAGAGAGAGAGATGTAATATTGCTTCACTTGTGGGTTTAGTCTGATGTTAAAGATTGTCAGTGATAATTATTAATGTGTGACCTGGTTGAGTCTTTATGTGAACAATCACAATTTTAATAAAGTGGTAAACTGTGCTCTCTCTCTAATCTCACTCTATATTTAACTGTTTTACATTTATTTCCAGAACTTCAGGACAAACTTCAGTTACTGAAAAATGATATGGTAGCCTATTAATATAAACATGCTGCTGCTGCTATTAACATTTTTATTTACAGCTTAAATAAGACTAAGATTTGAATGAGAAATGCAAAGGAACGGCAATAGATGGTGTCTAGGTTGTGGTAGGGATAAAATCCAATTCAGCGAATTGTTTGTCAACTCAAACAACATTGAGAAATCCTCCTATGTTAATATCAGTAAAGAATAGCTGGATGTGCTATATATGGCATTTATAATCCTGTATCCTCACGTACTTAAAAATCCAATTTGCCATAGTGTGTCCACTGACGTGACTTTTGCTGAAAATGTCTCCTTCATGAAACTGGAAAAATGCTTTGTTGCATCTAATATTTAGAACTTGGCACTTTCCCTTTTCCTTCTGCATTTATCTCTGAATTTTATTTAGGAGCAAGTGACGAGAAGGTATATTCCAGCTTAGAAAATTAAAATACTGTAAAATGAAGGTATGGGCAAAAAATGCCATCCTGTGACTGGCACATTGCTAAAACTGCCCTTTGAATATTTAACATTTCTTATCTCTTTATTTCAAATATTTGTAACTTTACAAAGTGGGGGTTTAGTCCAGTTAAAAAAGTGACAGTGATGTGAAATATTATTTTTGAAAGAACAGTGAGTATACCAAAGTATACTCTAAGTTGCCCTAAGTAATGCTGTGGTTTTTTTTTTGTGTTTTAAATTTGAAGCTATAGGAACAGCAGATGCTTACAGTGGTGTATCTTAATTTTGTATGTGTGTGGTTTTTTCCCCATTATTATCAGAGCAGAGGAAAAAAAAAGGTGAATTGTAAAAATTAGGTATTTGAAAAGGAGGCTGAAAAAAAAAAATTAGGGCCTGTTACTGCTTTTGTTGTTTCAAAACTAATCACTTTACAGTCTTGCACATAAAGGATGATTGCATTTTCTATTCAGAAATCAGTGTTATTTCAGAGACTGTGTGTATCTATCAAAGGCCATATTTTACAGCTGGAATTTCTATCTACTTTGCTGTATTTTCACATGCCTAGCAGCTACAGTTATTAGTTATTACTTACCTACTTAACAATTATCCATGGCAGTCTGTAAATTTAGTATCAGATTCTGACACTTGCAAATCCTTGTTCTTCATTTCTGGGATTGGTTCTTCTGAAAGGCCAAAGGAAATTGTTCATCTAAAGGATGATTACTGGGAGTAGATAAAACCAAATTAAATAACAGATATGTGCCATCATGATCTTACTGCAGAAGTTAATGTGTTTATTTGTGGAGTAAGATATTATATAGCTTTATTAAAAGTATGAAAAACTGTCATAGTTTTTTTCTTTTAATTTGGGAATAGCAGTGGGAACAGAGGTGAAAATTCCATTTCTTTTCAATGACTGAAGGACATGGTCTGAACACAAAATACTGCCAAGCCACTTCCAACTGCCTAATGTGGGTGCTTATTGAGCAATGACTTCATTCTGCTGTGTGTTGAAACAGCTTTATTCGCTGTGGTTTAAATAAGTCCAACCATTTCTTTAACTCACCAGCGTATACAAACTACTAATGATACTTAAATGGTGTGTACATCACAATGGATAGTAGTTTTATGACTATGACATTAATAAAAGTAATAATATGCACTAGTATGTTTAAAAAAAATATTCAGAGGAATGTTTATTAAATGCAATCACTTATTGGGAACAAATGCTGTAGCATTATATCTTTGTTTGGTTGATGAGCCCAAGCATTTTACCCAAGTTTGCCTGTCAGACTTGCACATCTTTGCAAGCCTAATTGACGCTAATAGACTTGAAAAGAGGAGGAGTAAACTTAGAACATAATGCACATATAAAGATCCGGAGAATTGGTAACAAGTTATAAATGCATCAACGTGTTTTCAAATGAAAGGCTTAAACAAAGGAAAAACATTTGGATAATAAAGAAGTCCATTACGCTTAAATGGCTGTGAACAGGTAAAAAAAAAAAAAATGTTCTGTCAAATCAATACTTGTAGTGCAAAATTAATCACACATTTGACAAGACATGATTCTGTGTTATTTCCACCTACTGTATCTGATTCCATCTGAACATCCATTATTAATAAAATAGTCTCTCTCAAGAAATTCATTATCCCAGACTAAACACTTTAATTTTTTTAAACAAAATGTGGATTTGAAATATTTCACAATTCATTCCTTACAGATATTTCTTGTGAATATTTTTTGCTATCTCACTTAAATAATTTTATCTTTCTCTCATTATTTCTGTTCATGTCATACTTACCCTTTTCTAGTGAGTCTATCTTACACATGACTCTTAACTGTGATGCTGTGGCCTACATACAGAATATCGCTCAGACCAACAGAGGCTTACCACTCTTGATTTTAGGAATACGTAGTATTACTCTATTTTCTACAGATTTATTTACTTTCTAGAAATAAATACAAGGAACATAATAATTGGCTATAGATTTTGATTTTGTTAAAAATAAATTTAAAACATTGAAGAGGTTTTATGAAAAATGCTGTTGGTGTTGTAAGTAATGATAACCCTGGGTGGTGGGAGGAAAGATAATGAAAAGATCTGATCTGGCTACTGCTGAAGTCAATGAGAAGAAATATTGAGGAGAGTTGACAGTCATGAGTTAGAAGGATTAGGATGATTAAGAGTTTTGTGAGAGCCAGACCTGAAGGACTAGATTTGATCTTCCAAAGGAGGTGATGGAAACTTTCTGTAAACTGAATTGCAACCTTGGAATTGAATCTTGTGTAGCAAAATCTTTTTCTTCAGTAACTTCTCGTTTTATGTCTTTGTTCCATTTCCTTTTGAATGTACTTTGTCTATATAATATTAGATTATGATAATCTGCATTTCTGTCTTGCAATCAAAGTTTTGCAAATATATTGCAAAACTCTAAGCATTTAATATTAGGCCAATATAACTATAGCACTTTTGCCATTGTATGTGTAACTTTTAAAATCTGAAAAGAAGCTGAATGAAAGCAAATATTTAATGCTAACTAATGACAAATGAAATATCTACACCACAGTCATTCGGTAGTTCCCAAAACCATAAGTGTTAGAATTCGTTGTTCAAATGTAAAAGTTTGTTGGAACATGGCTGTGTCAGTGGGTTACTATTCCCGCTACTCCTTTTTTTTTTTTTGCCTATCTGGTTAATAAAGTTTAGTGAGACAAAGGAAGTACACCTTTTTGTAGAACCATATTAAGTTCTCAATGACAAACTTTAGAATGAAAATGTGAGTGTTAAGCTCCAGTCCTTTGTAGCAGACATTTATCTGTACAGTTAATTTTACATTATTTTATAACGTTACAATTTTATACCAGATATTCAGAACTAATTATAGTAATGCAGCATTGTTCATAAGACACGTTTGCCAATGTGCTAGATAATGAAATATGATAATGTACTTTGCAAGGCTGTAATGTAATAAGAGTTCAAATTTGCTATATAAATGTAAAGAAGTAAATACAGTCACTGCAGATGACATCTGGTTCCCAGCATACGTGATAAACACTAAGCAATGTGTTCATGGTGAAAGTTTTTGAAAAGTGTGCAACTGACCTATGAATCTATGTTTTATTGCCTTTTTGAGTTGTTATCTTGAGACAGGTGGTACAATTTAGGTGTAGACACTTTTAAGTAAGTGTGCTATTGACTATCAAAATGTATTTTTGTCTTAGTGAATTAGGTGCTACTGAGAAAAAAATATTGTCCTTCCTTACAGTCAATATTTGATAATTCTCTGTGTAACCACTCTAGAGGACAAAATGGGATAAGGAGCTTGAAGTTAATGGTAAAACTGACAATTTTCTGACTTCAAACAGGGTGCCAACTTGAACTGTACAGCTTGAATTGGAACAGTTGGTGTCAAAACCAATAAATAAATGTATTTGAAAAACAAAACCCAAACTAGCAGATATATGCTGTTATGTATCAACAACAGTGACTGCAATAAGGAACTGACTGGCAGTCAGTGCTTCGAATAAATCTGACACTCTGATCCTTTATGTCACAGAAAACACTTGGGAAAATAGGCTGTTATCTTTCCTAACTTTGGGGAAGTATATGATGAGTACTGTATCCTTAACAGAAAGAGAGGATTTAGGCTTTAGGATTCAAAATACTGCCAGCTGCTGAGTGTTAGCTTGAGGGAAATTCTCAGAGAAAAAACAGCTTTAAGTGCTTATCTTTACTGCGGTGACTTTGGAGGTATCAGTCTACATATTTCTTCTTTTTCTCTCTCTTTTTTTAAATTTATTTATTCATAAAGTAGCTTTAACTCTGGCACTGAGTGTCCTGGCACTTATTAAATTCTAAAGTTGATTTCACTGTATTGTATTGCATGCCAAATCTATTCCTATAGACCTGGATGTGCGGATTAAAGACATAAAAGTGCATTTTTATTTTTAACTAAATTTCTATCTCTGGATGTACCCATTATGTGGAAATACTCATTGGCAAAGGATACTGTTTCATCAGATTTTGGACTTTATTCAGTAAAAACAGAGGAGAGCTGTTCTGTGATGAGGTGAAGATGTCCACCTTTTTCATGAATTATGTTCTTGTCAAAAAGACAGAATCCTTTAAAATGATCAAGCTTCTAAGCAAACAAGTTCTTAACAAAGAATCTAGATATTTAAAGGTGAGATGGCCTATGGAGTTCACTGAGTAATAAGGGTGTTGATATACCTGTCACTTAATCAGCCATATACCCTTACTTGAAAACCATAGAAGCATTGGCTGAATATATCTAAATGAGCTATGTGGAAGTGTACATTAAGCAGAGAAAATGACTTCATTGACCACTGCATTTGAAGTGGTAGAGTCCTCATAATTGAGTAATATGCTCTTAGTGATTCTGCCATTTCCCTTGTGGTTTGGTGTACCTGCATTCTGAAATAGTGAATAGCATTTGGTACAAATAAACATTGCTTTCTTCCTGAAATCCAAAATATGGTGAATCCAGAGTGGTGTGGTATGAGAGATTTGGATAACTGACTTTACCTATATGGTTAGCCAGACAGGAATACTCTTGCATTTTTAATGCCTTCATCAGGATACTTGCTGTTGAGAAGTTGAATGAATTAAAAAAGAAACCAACCCCCAAACCTTCTGTTTTATGAGCGTTTTTCACAGGTGTTTTCATTCTAAAAATTAATCACAGTGTGTGACCTCATGCAGAACTGGTCAGAAATCAAGTTTGAATATATTTCTCATATAGGATGAGAAAACCTATTGGTTTAGTATATCTCAGTCTTGTTTCTTTGTCCTGCTAGAAGGACTTAATCAGTTTGGGATCCATTCCTGGATCTTGGAATGTGGGTGAGAAACAAAAGGAGAAACATCTTGTTAGAAGATGCTATACCTTAAGCTTATTTGTTTAAGACCTGTGATGAATAAAACTCCTTCATGGGATGCATTTTTTTATTATTATTATTCTTTTCCAGTTAATAAACATTAAAATTCCTTGGTTTTTGTTTCTTTGTGATCTGACTGGCACTCCTTTATAACATGTTTTTTCCTACTGTGAGTTTGCAGTTCTCCTTTACGAAACTGAAGGATTGCATGTAATTTATTTCATGGGAATGTTTTATGTTTGCGAGAGATGAACAGATGTTTAGAAAACAAAGCTACTAGTCACTAGTTTTGTTACAGCTACACTGGTGATCAATTGTATGAATTTTACAGCATAGCTGTATTGGAATGGATGTTTCAGAGGCATTTCAATCAAAATTGTGCCATTCTGGGCTTGAAACGTAGGCTTAGATTTATTTTTCTAGCAGTGCAATCCTCAAAGATTATACTTCATGCACCATTTTCAGTCATGTCAACATCCCTTACAAAATACAAAGATGAGCATTATTTCATAGAGGTGGCACAAACTAATACAATAAAATAGATTTATTTCATCTTAATTTATTTAAAATGTGCATAGACAGAACTGGGGTAAAATCTGTGAGATGAAATATCTTGTTCACATGAATATATTTAAGGAAAAAATCAACACTGTTTTAACTTGGAAAGGAAAAGGAACATGTGGTTTGCTTTTACAGGCATGGATGGAAATTGTTCTAGTGGTCCATTTCACAGTGCTTGCATATAGGTTTAATTTTCTGATGTCCAAAAGTATATGTTCACTGTAGTCTGAGCTGTTCTGTAAACTCTGTGAATATCGTTCAGTAGCTATTTACAAGTCAGGACTTATGTTTCTTTTCCTGGCTGCGCAGCTAGCTTTGAGCAGTACATAGTGATGTAAAGAACAGCTTCCCTTTGTTGTTATAAAGGTAAAACTTTTTTTTTTTTGATATCATTAGTATTAGCGCTTTAAATAGAGTTCTGAGTGAGTATAGAGGCATACTGCCTCAGTGGAACAATGTACATCTAAGCATTAAAAGGAAGTATAGCACATTGCCATCCCAAGATTTATGACTGACTACCCTATACTTTGTATCAAAAGTGATACTTAATCACTGCTTTTTATACATGAGACTAGCAGATAATATTTTTCAGATAATAGCTTTTGCTTTGGGTTTGCCAGAGATGCAGTGAAAACCTTTGGTGACTGCTGGAATAAATACTCTGTTTGCATGTAACAGAGGTAAGTGTAAAGTTCGGCTTTGCTGTTGTCAGCCCTGAGTTCTTACTGAGGAATGCCGTCAGCCTCTAGGGGGTTTGTGGATCTAAAGTCACTTGAATTGGGCTTGACTGCATTAAAGGGGCATTACATGTCACAAGCTTTAGATGACTGGTTTGCAATTTTAATGTATACACATAGCTAATATAGCAACGTTGTAACTAATGCAATCAATAGATCAGTTCAAGTTGCATTTAAAAATTAAAAAAAAAAAAACTTTTTAGAACTTTTTAAAAATACCAAGTATTATTGCTTCACATTAAACTAGTGTCATATATTTTACTTAATGCTTAAAATAGGGAAAGTTAAAATGGATGTGACTTCAAGTTTTAGCTGACAATGCTGAAAAAACAAATGTCTCAATAACAGGTTAAGCATTTTGGCAATGTTAATACAGCCTTCTTGAAGGGATTTTGTTCTATTGACTTCAGTCTTGGGTTTGGCTCAGTCAGACTTACAAGAAACTTTGAATAGTCAAAAATGGCATGCCTTTGAATGGGCTTTGGAGCTTTTTTTTTTTCCTTTTCTCTTTTTAACTGGAGTAGATAATGTTACTGTACTGATGGAAAGTTACAATGCAGAAGCAAGGTGAACTCTGGTTTGCTTCCATTTTCATCTGGGGTGGAATACAAAAATCATAGCTGACTATGAACAGCTATTGGCAAAATCTTCTATTAGTGTCAGGTATTGTGTTTTCCTATTGTGATCTGACACTCACTGGACTATAGGGACACTGATTTAATGTAATGTGGAGTGGAAAAATGTAGAGCTGCAAAGATGTTGGCTGCATAATACACAAATTCTTCTCCGATGTCTTGTGCAAACCATTTGGTGGTAGCAACTAGGAGAAAAAAAAGTTAATTTCCCATGAGAAGACATACTACGCACATTCAGTGACTAAAAAATTAAATAGGAAAAAGCAAAATAATGTAGTGTTACCAATTTTATGTCAGTCTTGACTGAACTTGGTATTATGCTTTGTATAACACAATGTCCAAAGGAGATATCATTAGAAATTCCTTTTCCTTGGTACCATAAATATCTATTAGAAACTAACAAACAAAAAACCCAAAAAACACAAAACTGACATGTTTTTATATTTTAAAAAATATGATTTTTTTTGACTATCAAGGAGTCTATATAAGTACTATGTTTTGTTTTAACTTCATTTGTTTTCAAACCTGTTCCAATACCAGTTACGTTGGTGGGGACAGAATTTAAATGTTTTCCATCTCATACCCTATATGGAAACAAAAAGTGTATTTGCTTGCATGAGAATAGGGATGCGTGTAAATTAAATCCATAACATCTTCATACCTGCGATACTGTTGACACCATCTTAAAATTCAGACTGATATTCTTGGAAACTGGCTCATAACTCAGTGTTGTATTTCATTTACATGAAATATTTTTATGTGTGATGGCAAACTGCTGAAACAGACTTCACTGAGTTTTGGGTTAATTTTATAAGTTTCTTTATCATTTGTGTTTTTGTTTAAAAATATTGCTGACACCTGTAGTTTCTTTTTCCCTCTTAGAAAAGGGACTTTGTTTTGCCATCTCCTTGAATAATGATTAAATGTTATTAGATATTTCAAAGGGAGAGCAGGTGGGGTTAATTTAGACTTCATTAGACTTAAAACTGTGATTGTTTCTCCCATCTATAGCATACAAGCTTCAGGGCTACTCTACTCTGTCAACTTGTCAGTCTTCAGACTTTTTCTTTTTTTTCAGTAGAGTTTGTCCTTTATTAGTGCTCACAAAGCATTCATCATGCAGAGTGTTGCCATAATTAAATTACACACAGTGAAACTCAAAGTAGAGGTTTTAATCAAAGGTGTATTTTGCTTTCTAGTCAGACTGGTAAATCTCCTAATGCAGCTTTATCTCCTGCTGTCTTCCCTGTGTTTCTCCAGCTGCTTCCAAGACTGAATCCAGTATTCCCCAGTGACTTGTTCCCATTCCTGGATCTTGCTAACTCTTTCCAGGCATTTTACCTGGCTGTTCTCTAGCCCTGTTCCTAAGGGTTGAGAGAGCACCTGATGTACTTTCCCTTCCACTCTTACGTCATCCTTGAGCATGGCATTGTGACTCAGTTTCTGTGTACTTATCCTGTGGTGTCAGGAAAAATGAAAAAGTAGTAATAAGAAACCTTTTCAAAAACGGCTAGCATCTGCATGAGTATTACAAATATCATGCAAGTATTTCAGCAAAAATAATTTAACAAGGTCCCCACTTCAGTTTCTTTTTCTTTTGTCCATATTTTGTACAGCATAATCACAAAATAATTGTTCATTTTGACTTGTTTTACTTAAAATTCTAATTTTCATTTAACTTATTCAGTTTTACCAAGCATTTGTACCTCTCGAGTAAGGCCTTAAAACTTATTTCTTTTTTTGTTTTCTTATATGTTAAGGTGAATATGGAGCCTTGTTTTCTATTCTGCTATGGTCATAGTAACTGACTTTTAAAAACGTGACTGAAAATGAATGATTTTTTTTTTCTAGAATGACATTATCAAGTCACAGGAGCCTAAAGAAATAAAATAAAAAGCATAAAATACTAAGAAATGAATAATATAGTTGAAATATTTATCAATATTGAGCATTTCATTGTATATGGATGAGTTAGCATTTTAGGCGCTAATTAGGCTCACTTGGCTATTTTGTTTTCAACATTGGATCCTGATTTTTATATGGAATTAAGTTCTGTAAATCCAGGTTAGTCAGCTGTCTACTAGCACTTCTATGTTGGTATTTATTTTAAATATTTAGCTTTTCTGTGGTGTAGTGGCTATGTCTATTCTGGAGTGTGCTGTCCTTTGCTCCTTTGAGTATGTGCTGGTTAAGTAGTGTGTTTGAAATGGTAAACTTTTTTTTTAAACTGTTCTTACAGTTGTTTATTTGCCAGTTTATTTTCTGCTTGTGAAGCTATTTACACGATTGTGTTTGGGGTAGACTGTGCATTTCTTTAGCTGAGCTTCAGCCTTGGCCACTAAAAATTTTATGCGCATAGTGTAAGTAAGGCTTCCTTTGAATTAACATGTTGATTTCTGAAAAAAGGTTTATTCCTGGAATATCGAGAGTGATTATTAGACTTCTTTTCACCAGAGAATTGCACCACTCTCCTTTTAGCAGCAATCCCAACTTGACATGAATTTTCTTTGCATAGTATGAACAATTTTTTCATATGTGCAGTGTACAAATTATTGTCATTAAGTATCAAACAGCATCTTACCCTAAACTCTTTATTAGAACAAATATGCATAAGCAAATTTTACCTGCTTTAAAGTTTAGTTCCTATACGTACTTTTTACATTACCCCAGGTTATTTATTATAACTTAGTAGCTCAGACTCAACACTTACCTAATTTTTGTAGGATGCCTTCCAAGATTACATGATAATGGAGCAGCTTGCAGTGGTGAGTGACCTTCTCTAGCAGTAATTTCTTCCCTTGGGCATTGAAATTGATTTTCTTCATCTTGGCATGTGAAGAGTCAAAGTGTGCCCCTTGCCCTCAGTCTCCCATGAGCATACGATGGCATCTGAAGCAAATCATGTGAATGCTGCAGCTTATAGGGCATTCACTGTGGCAGTATCAGGAAGAGGAGAATGTTTTTAGGCAGTTTCCTTCTGTGCTGTGATATTAGTTCAGAAACACTGTTTACTGTGTTACTGGGTTATGTTCTGACAGGTTGTTCTAGGATTGTTTGAAGATATGGGTAATAGGGGGATTCGTTTTACATGTGAAGGTCAAGGCAGCATGTGCCACAGGGGAGAAAGCACCAGGCAGGATCTCCCTGACCACCTTCTGGTGAGGGGGAGCCTTGTGCTACTGCCTGCTCAGAGCTAGGAAACTTTGGCTGGTGTGTGTTTTTCTGTCCATCTGCCTATCTATGTTTAACACTGGGCTAAATAGTCTGTCTTTGCTTGGATACGTGCAGTCCCTTTAGGATGACATTACATTCAGTATGCTCAAAATCCATGAGGAACTAATTGCCTTCTGTAAGAAGCCTGCATGGACATGTCAGGTTAATGTGTAACCTGACAATGGCAAGACTCCTTGCGTGGATCCGGTACTATCCGTTCAAAACACTTGTTCAGTATGTGTTGTTCTAGAGTATGTATGGCCAAAAGAAGATATATAGCTCAAAAGATCTTATACTTAAAAATTAACTTTTGATTATAGATATGTAGTGTTCAGTGTCTTTAAACTTTTGATATACAATGTGAAGAAAATTGAACAGTTCATCAATAAAATAGAAAATCGCACTTTGTAGTTCTCAAAACTGCTGAGAACATACTGAATCAGATAAAATACTGTAAGAGAGCAGGCATGCATGTCTTGTTGGAGCTTCATTTTTTTTGCCTTTTGCATGTGTAAAAGATGAAGAGAGAGTAGCAACAGATTGATACTTTAGAAGATAACAAATGAAGGTATTTCTCCTTCATTTGGTGATTGTTTTTTCAGGTGATTTTATTTGCTTAGACAATTCCAACTGAAACAACTGCTACAGAAACCTACAAAGATAATGAAATGAGAACTGAAATAATCATTAGTATTATGTAGCTCAGTTGTGCCTGAAATTACAAGGTAAATGTTTCAATCTTTGTCCCTATTTTATTGGGTTTATCCTATCATGAAGCCATTAGTGGTAGTGTAAGCAGGCCCAGTCTCTAAATAAGCAGAGATAAGAAAAATAAATAACAAAAGACTGTTCTGAGAGTGTTTTTGAGTGGGAGAAGTAATTAGGTTGTTGAAGCAGGCTAAGTCAAAAAAAGATTCAGGTTACTGCCTGTTTTAGGACAGCTTGTAGAAGTCTTGCTAGAAGAAAAGGCATTGAGTCATGGGAGGAACACAATCAAATCTATGCGTGCTTGCAGCCCTTCTTCCTTTCTTTCTTCCTTCCTTTCTTCCTTCCTTCCTGCTTTGTTTTGTGACTGTTTTCTCTGGCTGTTGTTGTCTTTCATCACTTAAGTAAATCCTGTTTCCTCGTGCAGGGAAAAGCAAGTACTGAACTCGTGAACATGTGGCTATTTGCAACAGATACTTGAATCCTTCATTTGTGTTTGTTTATTTGCAGAGTTAAGACAATGTTATATCAGCCATATGCCCAACCAAAATTAAACAGCAGCTTGAACTTGCTTGTCATTCCATGAATTTGGAATAATTCATAGGAATTACTTGGACAGAATGTTTGAATGCCAAATATGAGTACTTGAATTGAGTTTGTACAGTTAATACAATGATGAAAAATATATGGATAGTTATTCAGCTTTGATATATATTCCACCTATGAATATAAGGTGACCAAAGACTTTAGTTTTTGCATGCCTAAGCGGTTTTTTGTTGCTAGTTGAAAGGATTATGCAAGATCATACCTTTCCTCTTAGCACAATTAAAAACAAACAAACAATAAAACCTGAAGCAGACCAAATAAAAACCCTAAAACTTTACACTATTTTCTGCTGTTTATTATCATTATGTATTCATAATTCTTGGCTGTTCCAAGTGTAAGTTACAATATAGCTAATAAGAGTTAATTCCAGCCAGCAAAACTGAAAATATTTGAAAGTGAACAGGTGTTTTTTTCAGCACAAGAATAAACATACATTGGAGAAATGTGTGATTCCATTTAATCTCTGTATTGATCAGAATACAATTGTTGAGCAAATACCCCAAAAACACTGAGAAGAAAAAAAATTAAGTGGAGAAAATACAAACTCTATTCTTCTGCAATAAATTAGCAAAATAAGCAAATGTCTTTATATGTAAATATGTAAATATACATATTTATAAGTATGTAACATATTAGTGTAAGGAATTAATTATATTAGTAAGCAGAATTCCTGTTAACAGGTAGATAATGAAAAAGGAGGACGATAGAAGGGAGATTTCAAAGTAAATGGGTGAATAACCTGCACGTATAAAGTTTTGTGATAACGAATCTAAACAGCAGTCATTAAATATAACTTTAACAACATCTCAAAAACAATAGTATAAGAAATTGAAGAGGCAACAACCGTAGTGGGGCTGTAGCAAGTTCTTTCCTTCAGTGATTGTGATAGCTCGCTAATTATAATTGTCAGTAACAGCATCCTATGGTGAGCAGAACAGTTTCACCGTCATCTTTACATGAATGTATTGTGAAAGGGAAGACATAGACAACTCTATAAAGAAAAAAGGGAAGGAAGGAAAGAGGAAAAAGTGCTGAGAAAGATAGGAAAAGAACTTCAGAGAAGAGGATTTAAGGTAAATGAAGTAACGGTAATAAAATTAAGAGCCTTCCATTCAAAAGGGACAGAAATAATACTGAAAACAAAATTTCTGCTTCCTTTTGACAGTTTACAAAACTTAAAATAGAACTTTAAACACCTTTCACACTTCAATATGAAGCTTCATTCAAAGCTATTATGTAGCTACAAAGGACTTAGCTCTGAGAAAGGAGGGTTTGCATTTTTATCTAGCAGTTAGAGCTCATACTCTTCCTCCCTCCACCTCTGTATAGTCATGTATCCTCTTTGCTTCTTATTTGTATTCGCCTGCTTTCTAAGTAGCATCCCATAAAATCACACACAGTTTATTTAATCTCAACACATGACACTATCCTTTGTGTATCAGGGAGGATGATAGTTAGAAGACTTGTTACTGAGTACACCTTATTACTTGTACATGGCAGATATCAATTACAAGAAAGGTCTAATGAGGCTGTAGTCATTAGAAGCCTACAAAGTCAAGTTTTAGTGAAGGTTTGTTTCTGTTCCACAGAGGGTCGTGTAAAGTAATGTTTTTGTTATGCTTCTGTTCTGACTTTCTTTAAATAAGAAAATTGTATGTTGCAATTTCTTAGAATTCCGATCTTTAAGGCAGGGAGGAAAGCCTTAGGGGGAGTTTGGTCTGCTAATATTTACATGGGAAAGCCAGTGATTAGCAGTATGGTTTAGACAAATTTAACCTGTCATCTTTCTGATATCAGATCAGTCCTTCAAACTGAAAAAAATAGTCCCTAGCTACAAAGAGGAAAGAAAATTTTCTCACGTGAAAATGCCATATAAAAGGAATAACTTTTGACAAAAATTAAAACTGGGTAGAAAAGTGTTGTGGTTTAACCTGGTCGGCAGCTAAACACCACACAGCTGTTCACTCACCCTCCCCCCTCCCAGGACAAAAAGAAACATTGATTATTTTAAAAATGAAAAAAAACTCAAACCAAATTTTTGCTATTGTATGTACATATAGAAATGTTGATACAAATTGTTACTTGAGCAGCGTTTTGTCCATTTTTTCCTCTGAGATACTTAAAGGCCTCAAATATATTGTCCATTACAAATGCTTCTACTGCTTGTGGACTTCTTTTTCAGCTTGTTGCAAACATTGAATAGTGATTCCATTACACATCAATCAGATTTAATTAATCATTGCTCAAGTTTTGTGAATGGTCCTCTAGAATGCTACCTTGAAATAATTGAATAATCAGCAGGTTTTTGAGGTAAGGGCAATTTTTTCATTGGGAAATGTAATTGACTTTTTAACATCTTATTATTAATGAGGAAAAAAAAAATTACTATTCTAGGAACAAATGTGGGCATATGAAGTCTAAGGCCGCCAGGTCATTTTTTTCACCAAATTAAGGTGATTGCACAGCATCATGTAGTTCTTCTAAAAGCCCTTGTACATGCACCTGAAGATGAAGCAGTTCCAGTGGGGAAAGAGTGATGATAACAGATACAGAGAATCTCTCTCAATTTCCTCTACTTGTGGTCTGCTTTTTCCAGCTGCCTTTGTGGTTTCTGAGATAAACTGTAGTTCAGGTGGGAAAAGCAAACCCTTTTCCATGTGATCTTTTTAAACTAAGGGGCATTGGGGAAAATAGGAGTAACAAACCATAACATCTTTCTAGGAAGAGACTATGGCAATATCTATTTTAATGAACTGTATGAACTGTACGAGGCATCTCAGAGCTAAGGTAATAAGCACGCTCTGGAAAATGATAGCTAGCTTCTGCTGAAGTTCTCTGTTGTTCATGAAGCCATATAACCCAACATTTCTCTTTTTAGATTGATAAAGATGATTGAGCATACTGTTTGCTATAGTTCTAGTAGTTAAGCATATGGCCTGTTCCTATCATTCCTGTATTCTGTGAATTAATAAGTACTGTTATTGATTACTGTGGTGAGCAAGAGATAGGAGAGACAGATGCAAATCCAAGGTAGCCACGTGAAAGCAGTAGAAATTATGAAATTAAGTGTTAGACTACAGTTAGTGGCCCAGACTTGACTTTTTAGTTTTGAGAATGTGGACACCAGTATTATTTTGGTAATATTCTTCAGTTTCATGCTTAGCTTTTGAAGTTGATTTTAATGACCAATACTAAAAATATCTTCACATATAGGCACTCTGTTATTTCTTATGGGGTATGTTTTTTTATGAGGCTGCTAGCCCAGACTCTTTGCTAAAGATGAAGACAACGATATTATCATTTTTTAAAGGAGAGGGCTTCTATACTACCTATGAAGATGTTGCAAAATCGGTCATCAATGATAGAAAGCATATTTAAGAAAAAAAGATTGTTGGCAGGCAAATCTAATCAATTGTACACTTTATTTCAGAAGTGATGCAGATTGCCCGAAACATTATGGGCTTTTGGGAAAACCATTGCCTACGTTGCCAGGGGCCCAAAGCAATTTGTATGAATTTGAAATAAGATTTTTTTAAAAAACTTCTAGCTTAAGCTTGTTCTAGGTACTTAATGAATTAAACACCAGTGTTCTGAGTTCTAGCGCATAGGAACCTTCAATTAATTTGAAAAAGAATGAGTATGAAATAGGAGTAAGTAAAAAATTAAGCTGTATCACCCCAGTGTGAGAACAGTATGGGAACCCTTTGTCAGAAGTCATGTGGGACTGCTATTTTGGTGTATTAGACATGTAAGTGGGTAACCAGATCTGGGTTCATTACTGTAAATTTCAAAGGAATGGTTTGAGATCATGCTTCAGAGTGAGACAGTGAAGTATTTAGCAAATAGTTTTTTCTGGTATGATACACTGTGACCTACTAGGCACTTTTCTAATCATTAAATCATTTGTAAAGGCAAGTATTGGAGGCTTTAAGGCTAGAGTAACCATTGAGGTAAATTATCACCTTTATATTACCACTATTATCACCTTTATGTTTACTGCCTATAGAAGCTTTTTTGCCATCTCCCTTCTGATTTTTCTGCAACAACTCAGGACAAGCTAATCTTTCTGTAAATGGATGAAAAGGAATTGTAGTGGAGAGACTCCCACAAAAAGGACTGAAGCTAAAGCAAAATGTTGAGTCTTGCTTAGTTGCTCTTTATCTCCCTTTTTCTTCTAACTATTCTTGGTGAGAAGAAATGGTATCCAATAGAAGTATACATGAGACTCCCTCCTTTTAGCGGAAGAAGTGTTAATAAAGGAAGCCTTTCTGAAGGATCCTATGCTACTGGGTAGGCAACTTAATATCAGTGTGATATTAAATGTATCACAAATGTATCACTACAAAAATGTATATGTCAATGTCTTTGAAACAGTAAAAAAAAAAAAAACACATGAAAGGGTCTGTTATGAAGTATTCTAAACTGTTAAAACATAGCAAAAAAAAAAAAAACTTGCCTCATTTGGGAGGAAAGCTTGATGGTGATCCAAAAATGTTTTCACGGCATAGTGAACAAAATCCAATGGTTCTGTGATTTCCACTAGGTTTGTATAAACCTAGGTAAACAAGGTAAACCTTGTCCAGTTTCCTCAGATCTCACCTTTGTACTTCAAATTTGAAATTAAATTAAAATAATATTGTTCACTACTTCTAAATGAATTGTCAGCTTTTCTTAAACTTCATGAACATCTTTTTGTTTGCAGAATCACAGAATCGTCTAGGTTGGAAGAGACCTCCAAGATCATCTAGTCCAACCTCTGCCCTAACACTAACAAGTCCTACACTAAACCATATCACTAAGGGCTACATCTAAAAGTCTTTTAAAGACCTCCAGGGATGATGACTCAACCACCTCCCTGGGCAGCCCATTCCAATGCCTAACAACCCTTTCAGTAGAGAAGTTCTTCCTAACATCCAACCTAAACCTCCCCTGGCGTTTGTTTAAAACTTGCTTGAAATTTCATAAGACTGGTTAAGTGGAGCTTAATTTAAAACATTTCACATGGAAAAGTTATGATGCGAATAATACAGAAAGTCAATTCTGAAAGATGTCTTGTATGAAGCAGAGTGGAAAACAGTATATACAAAAAAAAATCAAAACAAATGGAAAAAAACAACCTGAAACTTTTTATCCCAGCAAATACATAATTAGGGTAACATTTAGGGTAACAATAATAAGGGTAACATTTTTTTTAAACGTAGTAACCTAATAGAAATTATCTCACAAGTTGCTTTCTTTTTTTTGTAACAATGTTGTCTCTATTTAAATGACAATAACCAATAATTAGATATCTGTAAACACTGGCAACAGAGAACTTAAATAGTATATTTGGAGTAGGCTAAAATTAGTTTACATTACAACCTATTTGTAAATCATTTGAACCAAATATCTCAAGCTGAAAATGTAAATGTGTTTTTGTTTTTACTGTAGAGATGAGGTCAGCAGAAGTCTGCAACAAATGTGATTACTTGGATGGAGGTGACATGATTTACTGAAACCAGGCAATTTCCCCATTAAAGCATTGAAGCCTCAACTCATAAAGAGACTGCTTAGCAGATGAACTATAATGTCTTCTAGCATTTGTTATATTAGGTGATTTGAAAGAAAAGAACAATTATAAGAATGAATGTATTTCTATGTTGAGTGGGAAAAATCCAGTTTTTACAGCAGGGGGTAGCTAATTTTTGCAAATAAAACAGGACTCCTTCATAAAAGCTTCTGTATAAATATTGTACAATTAACTATATGTAGATATATTGAGATTTATATTGCCAGAATAGGACGATGCAGGGATGGATCATTGTGTGGTCAGTTTCTTACACTCTTCCCCCACTTTCAAATTCAGAAGATCCTTTCTGCTTCCCTTTCCTCCCCACCCAATAGGAAAAGCTTAGGTAATTACTACAAACCTTGACACAGTGTGTGGGTTTCCCCCCTGCCCTCTATTAGCAAGGATTATTAAACAGGCAAAATTTTAAACTGCTGCGGTAGCTTCTTCCCAGCATTGTGAGCTGAGCCGGAGTCCACACAATAAAACCTGGTTGGTTAGCAAAGGATGTAGTTACAGTAACTTATGTCTGATGCCATATTTTCTAGGCATTTCATGGACTGAAAGTGACTGAAATAAGGAGGTTCAGGGTTAAATCTGGAAGTCTAGCTGAGCACTCTTAGAGCATATGCATGACTTTGAGGAGGTTACACAAGTGCTTTTAGTGGGTTGGATTGCTGCTGTGGTCTAAGCAGCTTCTTGTTCCTGAGCATTTACATTTGCAGTTGTAATCTTCAGACCTTTGGTCTGCTCTGTAAAATGGTTGTATATTCTGGTATGCAAAGAGAGCTGAGACTTGTCTTTATAAGTTAATTTTTTAATTAGACTAGCTAATGGTTTGCTTACTTCAGAGGATTTTTTTTGATTATTCTCATATTTCCCACCTTTACAGAAAGATCTACTTCTCAATATGCCATATTATATAGGTGCATATGATCAAATTAAAAATTGCTTTAATAACCTGGGGCATTAGATCACGACTTTAATAAAAACTCATAAGAAATTCAAGATGCTAAGTGTTTGTGGTCTGCACCACTATTTTACAAACTGCTATGCATTTTCTTCTGGTGAAAGCACAAAAAAGATGTATTTCTCAAAGAAGACTGAGGTTGCAAAATTCTGTGGGATTAGCATTTCTGATTTACTAAAGAGTTCTAAAATCTGAGTATGTTCAGCTTTCAGCACAAAACCTAAGAAATACTTAGAAAAAAATTTGCTTAAAAAGTAAATTTAAGGAACACTTTAGGGCTTTATTAAGACAATATTATCCTGCAGTGGAAAGAGGTGAAAAAGATGGAGATCACAACTTGCTAAAAGTTCATTTAACTTTTCAAGTCATTGCAGTTTCTCCTTCAAAGGGACCATGAAGATACACACTAGTTGCGCATAGGTGGGTCTTGGCCTTAGTCTACCTTGCTGCCTGTGGTTAGAGCTCAGGGTAACATTTGTGTGTATTTTCAATGGGAGAAGGAGCGGGTTGCCACAGAAGAACAGAAAATGTAGTTACAGCAGACACAGTCGAACATTAGAGAAAAGGATGAAGGCTTACCCAGTTTGCAAAGAGGCCACTGTGCGTTGCTAAAAAAAAAAAAAAAAAAATAATAATCCAGCATGTAACCCAAACAGATGTTTTTTGCAAGAACATCTCTTTCAAAGTTGGCTCTGAGCACCACCTCCAAAAAAGCAGTTTGGGTCTCAGTCTGGCATCCTCTCTCTGACAGCACATTGCATTGCAACTAAGGAATATTTACTATCCTGTCACACATTTTAGTTTACTTTTTCAAAACAGTGAAAGGAATCTAGTAATTTTATAATCTATAGTTCAGTTGCTTCAGATTAAGCACATTTTTTGACCCTGAGAGCAAAGGAAAATAATTGGTTAATCCTGACAAACAGTGAAGGTCTCTTGCTGTTAAAGCACTACATACTGCAGGACCTCAGTACTCAATATAATTCAAAATAACCTTTTAAATTAAATGGGCACTATATTCAAAATTTAAATATTTGACTATCCTTGGAAGTGACAGTATATAAAAATAGTCGGGAGTAACTTTTTTGTGTCACTTATAGAACCATAAAGCTGGAGAAGGAATAAACACAATGAAAACACAGATTAATCCCCCTGTGTTGCAGTGCCACTTCATACTGTTGTAATGCGGACCCTTTCCTCTGATATTACTCAAGAAATACAAAAAAGAAACATTTATTATCTCCAAAGTAGGGTATGCTATAGAGTGCTGAATAAGGAAGTGAGGTATTGCAGCTGTTATCTTCTGAACTAACTGCTACTTCATGTTGCCTGACCATCCCTGGCAGGGTTTTTGTTCCCATGAATGAATAGGCTATAAATCTGTCGCAGCTGACACTAGCAGTACTGCTGGAGAGTGTAAAGGGAAAATTTGCAGAGGAATCTTGTGGTCTTTGCTTGCCTGGAAAATGAGTTCAATAAAATGGACGTGATCAGTGCTTATTTATAGGCCAAGCCGATACATCGAGCATTGGCTGTCAGAGTTTAACTTAGTGTTTCCTCATTTATGCTCACTCTGTAAAGCAAAACATGGCACTGTAAAAAGCTTATATAATGCTGTTATACTGTGCTAGTCACTATAGTCAAAAATAGATAAAGCAAAATAAGGGGAGGAAAAGATAAAAGCACAGATAAAATGTACCTGAAGGAAATGGAAGAGGCTGGCAGATGCTGAGACCCTGAGAAGGGATGTGGAGCTGCCCAGACTCATTTTGCTTGAACCCTGGACTGAAGGTGCTCAGCAATCTCTACTGGGTAATAACAGTAGATGCATCTCAAGAACTCTGCTCTGCAAGGCATGTAGATTTTCTCTGTTGTATGTAGAGTTGCCAGTAACACCAAAACTGAAGGTATTCTGGACTGTATCTAATGCGTGCATGTTTTAATGCAGACAGCTCATATTTGAGTTTGTGTCATAAGAGAAGGTGTTTAAATAAGACAAATCCTCAACTATAGGTTACTGAAGATAAATTTTGAGTCTTTTTATCCTTTTTAAGTAGGTATTAAAGCAAAGCATTTTTTCACTTCTGTTTTTGTTGCTTGGTGACATTCTATAAACAAACTGTTTGTAGGTCATTTTGGGCCTTTGAAAAGAGCTAATTGTAGCAGCAGGAAAAGTAGGGAGAGCAGTGCAGTGCTAGTTTTTCACTTAAATTGATTTTTTTTTAAAGTAACAATAACAGAAATCTAGTTCAAAGCATGCACCCAGCATACTAGCCTGCACCTGGACTCAGGCTAACTAAGAAAATTTCACCTGAAGATAATTCATTTAAATCTTTTAGGAACTTACATGGTGCAAAGTGGGAGTGGCTCCACCTGGCATGTTTGTGAAGTCTGCTGCACTGGAGCAAGGGCAGCTGTGGGTTTGGAGCCAGTCAGGATGTTCTGATATGAACTGAAGTATAAAGAATCTAAAAATCAGATACACTTCAGAAATGCAGTAAAAGACAACTTTTCCTCTTTCACCTACACTGAGAACACTCAGTACACCGAGAGTTCTCACTGAGTGAGTTCTCACACAGTGAGTACACTGAGAACCTGTAGACTGCATTACTCTTCACTTCTTTGATAGAAATGCCCTCTGCCTGACAGTTGGGGGGATAGGGAATAACTCCTCTGAGTAAGTGAACTTAATAATAATGGGGGATATATGTTATTGCGTTTGACTGAGTGCTTTAAAAATGAATAATATTGGAAGAGCCTAAGAGACCATTGCATCAGTTGCATCAGAGCTTTCGATCTGTTGTATTTCTGCAAGAAGTTCTGCAGTAAATGTAGTTGGAGGTCAGGTATATAAGAACAGTACATTCAACTTTCCCTCTATTAGTGGAATTTGACATGAACTGAGAGGCAGGAGAAGACTGGATTTTTTAATTCTTATTTTCTTTAAAGATTTTCTAAGTGTGTACATAGAATTAAGTAAGTACTTAAAAAAAAAAACAAAAAACTAAAACTTGCTGTGTTGTTTTAGTCTTGCAAATTCTGCTAGCTGTAAGTCTCCAGGTTGTAAAATTTAAATGCCTTGCCTTGCATCTCTTTATGGAAGATTAATTATTTACTGATTTTTCTCTTTTCTAGCACTCTGAAATTTATTTCAGTATATCAGTTGATACAAACTTAAAAGTAAAATTTTCTCTTGTTCTGAAATTGCTTATTGTAGTAGTAATAAAGTATTTTGAAGATATTTTAGACTATTAGAACACATGGAAAGGCTTTGGAGGAAATCTCATATAAGAATGCCAAATTAAGTGATAACAGTCGTTACGGGACTGTTTCACGTATCATTCAGAGCTACTGCAGGGACAGTGTTCGAGTTGTACATAAAAATAATACTTGACCTGTTGTGACCTATTCCATGTCTAGGCTCTTGTATCCTGTGATTCAACAAATGAGCCTGTGAATTTTCTTGGTTCAAGAAAAGAACAACAAAACACACTGCCTCTACCCCCATCGTCAAACCCAACAACCAAAACCATAGTTGTGTGCTTTGTTACGTCTTTGTAATTCGAAAAAAAATCTGGAATTCACAAATTGTTTCTGAAAAGGCCTTTCCGTTTACTAAAATTTTTGAAAATGCTTCTTTTTGTAATGATAGGGCCATATAATCACATTTCTACCCTACAGATAAAGAATTAGTGCACTTATTCTGTTAGCAAGGACTCTGCTTCCCTTCTTTTATGAAAAGTGAATAGCAAGGTATGAAACGTTTGCCAAATAATTGCTGGTTCATTAAAGTAAATGTTATCCTTTTCACTAAATTAATAGAGCTTAGGTCCCAGTGTCTGTTCTCTGAAACATGTGTCTGGATTATCCTTCATCTCATCATGCAGTTCTTGTTCCTGATGGTGGGTATATTTTCCCTGAACGGAAAAGAGCATTTGCTGTCTGTGAAGAGTATGTGCCCAAATTCTGCAGCAGGTCTACTAGGAAGTCATAGTGGATTGGGAGTGCTCAGATTCAAAACCCACAGAAGCAGGTACTAAACCTTTGAAGCATGTGATTCTTGCTTCTGTTTTTTTCAGTCAAGTGTTGAAAGAAGTGACTGTATGAAGGTCCATCAACAGTGTAAACTTTCTACAGAACCAGAGGGTGTCAGTTTAGAATGCACTTCTTGTGTGCATTTGTATTAGTACAGGTGGAAGACTTTCCAAAAGCAAACAAAGTTGTCTCAAACCGAGAATTCTCTTTACTCTTGAACAAGCACTTGCAAGTTTTTCACCTTTTTCTTAAAAAAAAAAAAAAAAAAAAAAAACAAAAAACAAAAAACTTGTACTGTTTACCAGTGGTACATTAAAAATATGAATAAAATTAGTTAGATCCAGGATGTTGCAAGTGTAAAATCTGGAATAAAAAGCAGCACATCAGCTGTTTTGTAAAGCCTAAGAAGCAAGGAGGAAAGAGACTTCCACTTTTCCAGTGTAACACAAATTGTGTGGTGACTATTCATCACACCAGAGCAGTACTCTTTAATTACCTAAATCTACAGTAACTTCTTAAATAAAAAAAAATCAGACAGAAAACACGGTAGGTGATAATGATGGGCACTTGCTGATGCAGCCTGAAGTCATAAGTGTTGTACAGTGTGCCAGCTGCCCTTCTTTAAGCGTACGTGTCTTTGTGAATAAAGGAGGATTAAAAGACAAAGAAGGACCCCCTGAGAGCAGACAAGTGTAAAACCTCAGGACATACCTTCAGGATATACACTGAAAAGTTTTGCCAGTGTGGTGGTTTTTTTTTTCAATTAAAATTTCAATTTTAATTTCAATTTTTATATTTTATAATTTTTAATAAATTATAAATTATTAATAAATTATAATTTATAATTTTTAATAATTTCAATTTCAATTTTAATTTATTTTTTATTTTTTTTCAATTAAAATTTCAATTTTAATTTTTTCAATTTCATTTTTTTCAATTTCAATAAAATTCAAAATTTTCAATTCAATTTTTATTTTTTATTTCAATTAAAATGTAAATATTTAAAACATTTTGCTTTCTGTACACTACAACTTAAAAATGGTTCAATTTTAAAAAGTATATATTTTTCTAGCTATTGTGGTTACTACCGAATAGAAGGGCATATACACAACAATGTGTTCTTTGGAATATATATACCTGCAAGCACACATCTGTTAGTGATGAACCTAAGTAAGAATTTTTGTGAGGACATTTTAGGATGTGTAGGATTCAAGTGGGTGTAGTCATAGTGCTTGGTTGAAAATCCTGGTAACCCATGAATGCAGCGCTGTGTGACGACATTAACACTTCACAATAAAGGATGGCAAGTGGGCAGATTTGCATGCAAATTAAATTTTCAACAATATTTCTGCATGCAACTTCCATTACAGTTGGGCAACTTTGCACAATTGAAGCTGATGACTAAGAAAAACATTTATAATTTAGAAAATCACAACAGCAATGCCTATAATCATGAACGTTAGCTGCTAAAGTGCCTCTAGGGGTTTGATTAGAAGGAGGAGAACCTTTAAGAGGCTCATGAGCCAATATCTAGCATTGGGAATTGAAATAGAACGAGAGGGGCTGTTAGAGCCTGGACTTCTTGGAAAATTTTCAAGCTGTATAATACAGGTGACTTTTAATTGGTGAGATGACATTTGAGCTATCAAACACAATTAAGAGCTGCTAGTAGTATTATATAAATACCAGAACCAAGGCCCTATTTTGTGGAACTGCATATGCAAGACTTTGCTAAATGCCTAAAAAAAAAACCAAGAGGAGACTGGTGACATAAAGAATGCAAAGAAGGAGATATCATTTACTGTACCTAGTCCTGAAAACTGTAGAACATTCATGATCCCCATGTGAACCTCTCAACATGTCTCTGCACAACTTGAACAAATGTAAAAAATTATGTTTTGTATTTACATCATGCACAGTTGGTTTTGTGAAAGATCCATGTGGAAGCACAGCATATGGAGATGAATAATACTGATTTCTAGCAGTCCCAGAGAAAACACAGAAGCATTGGCTCTGGCTTCAGAATACAGAACTTAATACCAAAGCTGTTCAGGTACTACCACGCTAAAGTTTACCATGGCTTGGAGAGATTTACGAGGAAAAGTAAGTGGAGAAGGTTTCACAAGAATGGCAAAATGTAGTGATAAGGTGTGCAGCATGACAGAGCTCCTGGTGGAGCTCTTCAGGACTAGATAAACTTGTACATATGCTTCATCCAATGCAGTACTTCTGTAAAAGTCTCATTCCTATTTTGTCTGTTAGTAAATCATGTACACAAAGCAGTCTTTTTCTTTTTCTTTTTTTTTTCTTCCCTCTATAGCTCTGAACCCTGTACTCTTTGTTTTTCAATTGTCAACACATCTGAGCCTGTTGCTGTTCTTAGCATAATACAAGTATGCAGATAAGTAATCTGAGCTAGGCAGATTGTGGAGTATATGTTTTTTTCCTTTTTTCTTTTCTTTTTTTTTTTCTCCCAGCTAAGTGCTGTTGAAAGCAGCTGCTCCCTCTTTCAGCTGTAGTTTAGGATTGATGTTTGAATTCCATTCCTAAGATTGAATGTATAATATTAGTGTTTATATTTTCCTACAATAAACTGCCAAGTCTATGTTAGTAGGCACTTAGCCACACCCTGACATCTTTGTCTCTTACCCCAAGTTGTCAAATTAATATCATGCATATATATATATTTATAATTGTACTATGTAGTTTTACAAATGAGAGTTGTGCTTTAGATGTTGTCATAACCAGTCACATCAATCTAAAAATATATACACCAAGTTCTAAATGTATGTCCTATGACACTGGTACTATTTTTGAAGCAATGATATTAGTGTTTTCCCAGGTAGGTACTGTGTATGGACACCGAGGGAATGTGTGTATAATTTTTATGCGCTGCTTTTGGGCATATATATGTTAGCAGCCAATAAGATACTGCTGTCTTAGTAGGTGTGGGGCTCTGTAGCTCTGAGGCCTGTGAGGGTGTCTCTGCTCCTCTTGGCATCACGCTGGCAGAGAAGGAAGTTCTGATCTAGAGCATACAGCTGAGCTACAGGGAGGCAACTGGTGAGAGGTGACACAAAACCTGTGCAGTCACAAATGAAAAAGTCTCTTTATTTAATCAGGCCACGAGGTTGCAGAAGAATCTGTAATGCGTATATCAAACCGCCATCCCTTGGGGCTGAGATGTTGACAGTAAGGAAAACAACTTCAAAGAAATTCTAAAGCAATATTCATGCCTTAACAAAATAAAGCCTATTCCTCACTCTTGCTCTTTCAAGATACTATTATTAATGCAACTGGTAACTGATTTACTTCTTCCCCTAGTAAATGTCAAGATGCTGCACTGCTGACCAGTTAACATTAATATAGTTATTTTTGAGCTGCATATGATAATATAATGTGCCAAGGCACACCTTTCACATTTAATTATTCATGCAAATAATGCTAAGAAATTCTTAGTCTGAAATTCTTAAAGTCTGAGACAGACTCACGAGCCTGCCATAGGACAAATGTCTTCTGCTACACAGAAGACAAAAGTTCCCTCATCCCGCCAGGCAGCAGGAGGGGACCTAAGCTACACCGACTACTACCCGCTACTGGTCTTTCAGGCTGGTATTGACGAGGTAGCAACGAGAAGTCCAAGAGCGATCAAAAGGGACTTTAGGGCTTTGGGGCGACTACTTAAAGGATCAGGGGCACAGGTTGTGATTGCCTCTGTCCTTCCAATAGGGGGGATCGAAGCTGACAAGCAGACTCGTCACATTAACACGTGGCTTTGGGACTGGTGCAACTGGCAGAATTTTGGGTTTTTCGATCACGGGAAGGTCTACGCAACCCTGGGCCTGCTGGCACCAGATGGGATGCGCCTCTCTCAGAGAGGGGTAAGGATTTTTGCTCAGGAGTTGGCAGGGCTGATAGATAGGGCTTTAAACTAGAGTCGAAGGGGGAAGGGGATAAAACCAGGCACGCCGGTGATGAGCTAAGAGATGGTGTACTAGAATCAGAGGGACTGTGTGCTAGTGAGGCCCTTCGGTCGGATACACAAGGTGCTGCGTGAAGTCTTGGCCCAGTCCCACAGCTCTGACATCATTGGCATAAGCAAAACCTGGTGGGATGAGGCCTGTGGATGGTGTGTTGCAATAGATGGTTACAGGCTCTTCAGAAGGGACAGGCAGGGTAGGCGAGGTGGTGGGGTGGCGATATATGTGAAGCATGGGCTGGACTGTGTGGAACTTCAAGTCGGCGATGGTAAAGTTGAGAGCCTCTGGGTAAGGATTAAGGGACGAACAAATAAAGGGGATGTCGTTGTGGGAGTCTATTACAGACCACCTGGCCAGGACGACAACGCCAATGAATTATTCTTTGCAGAACTAAGAGATGCCTCAAGATCAACTCCCCTTGTCCCTGTGGGGGATTTCAACTTGCCAGACATCAACTGGGATCACCACACGGCTGACACGAGCAAGTCCAGGAGGTTCATAAAGCACCTAGATGAGAACTTCTTGGTGCAGGTGCTAAGGGAGCCAACTAGGAAAGGTGCCCTCCTAGATCTGTTGCTGGAGAACAGAGAGGGTCTTGTGGGAGACGTGGCAATTGGTAGCCATCTCAGTCATAGTGACCATGAAGTGGTTGAGTTTAGAATTTATGGTGACAGAAGGAAAACAGCCACCAAAACTTCAGCCCTGGATGTGGGGAAAGCAGACTTCAGGCTGCCCAGGGAATTAGTCAGCAAGGTCCCCTGGGAAACTGCTTTTGAAGGCATTGGCATCCATCAGTGCTGGTCCGTCTTTAAGGACTGCCTCCTAAAACCTCAAGATCAGGCGATTCCAAAATATTGGAAGTCATGCAAGCGGGGCAGAAGGCTGGCCTGGCTGACCGGGGATCTTCTACTGGAGCTAAGGCAAAAAAAAGAAAGTGTACAGCTGCTGGAAGGGGGGTCAGGCGACGATGAAGGAATATAGGGATGCTGTTTGTGTTTGTAGGGAGAAAATTCATGTGGCCAAAGCCCAACTAGAGTTGAAGCTGGCCATGTCTGTGGGAGACAATAAAAAAGGTTTTTTAGGTATGTGAACAGAAAAAGGAGAACCAAAGAAAACATAGGTCCGCTACTTGACGGGGAAGGTCTCCTCACAGACAATGACATAGGCAAAGCAGAGACATTTAATGCCTTCTTCGCCTCTGTCTTCAACACTGATGATGGGCTTCGGGACCCAGGGTGCCCTGAGCTGGAGGACCATGACGGTGGGAATGACAAACTCCCAACTGACCCTGAACGTGTGCGGGATTTGCTGCTCCACCTGGATCCATACAAGTCCATGGATCCGGATGGGATTCATCCCAGGGTGCTTAAAGAGCTGGCAGACATCATCGCGGGACCTCTCTCAATTATTTTTCAATGATCTTGGGAATCTGGTGAGGTCCCATTGGACTGAAGCTGGCAAATGTTGTGCCAATTTTCAAGAAGGGTAAGAAAGAAGACCCTAGCAATTACAGGCCTGTCAGTCTCACGTCAGTGCCTGGTAAAATTATGGAGAGGATGATCCTTGAAGTTATTGAAGCGCATCTGGGGGACAATGCAGTCATTGGTCCCAGCCAACATGGGTTCATGAGGGGTGGGTGCTGCCTAACAAATTTGATTTCTTTTTGTGATAAGATCACCCATCTAGTCGATCAAGGGAAACCAGCTGATGTGATCTTTTTGGACTTCAGCAAAGCTTTTGACATGGTTTCCTGTAGGATCCTACTGGACAAAATGTCCAGCATACAGCTAAACAAAAACATCATACGATGGGTGAGCAATTGGCTGACGGGCAGGGCTCAAAGGGTTGTGGTAAATGGAGCCACATCTGGCTGGCGGATGGTCACTAGTGGGGTCCCTCAAGGCTCCATTTTAGGGCCAGTCCTCTTCAATGTTTTTATGAATGATTTGGATGTAGGACTAGAAGGTGTTTTGAGCAAATTTGCCGACGACACTAAACTTGGAGGAGTTGTGGACTCGGATGAGGGTGGAAAGGCCTTGCAGAGAGATCTGGACAGATTGGAGAGCTGGGCGATCACCAGCCACATGAAGTTTAACAAAAGCAAGTGCCGGGTCCTGCACCTGGGACGGGGCAACCCTGGCTATACGTACAGACTGGGCGATGAGACGCTGGAGAGCAGCCCTGCAGAGAGGGATCTGGGGGTTGTGGTTGACAGCAAGTTGAATATGAGCCAGTAGTGTGCCCTGGCAGCCAGAAGGGCCAACCGTATCCTGGGGTGCATCAAGCATGGCATTGCTAGTCGGTCGAGGGAAGTGATTGTCCCTCTGTACTCTGCGCTGGTGCGGCCTCACCTCGAGTACTGTGTGCCTGTGTACTGTGTACTCTGGGCACCACAGTATAAAAAGGACGTGAAACTGTTGGAGAGTGTCCAGAGGAGGGCGATGAAGATGGTGAAGGGCCTAGAGGGTAAGACATCTGAGGAGCAGCTGAGGTTACTAGACCTGTTCAGCCTGGAAAAGAGGAGACAGAGGGGGGACCTCATCGCAGTCTACAACTTCCACGCGAGAGGGAGTGGAGGGGCAGGTGACCTATTCTCTGTTATCACCAGTGACAGGACCCGTTGGAACGGTGTGAAGCTGAGGCAGGGGAAGTTTAGGCTGGACATCAGGAAGAAGTTGTTCATCGAGAGGGTGGTCGCACACTGGAACAGGCTCCCCGGGGAAGGAGTCACTGCACCAAGCCTGTCTGAATTTAAGAAGAGATTGGACTGTGCACTTAGTCACATGGTCTAAACTTTTGGGCAGACCTGTGCGGTGCCAGGAGTTGGACTTGATGATCCTTGTGGGTCCCTTCTAACTCAGGATATTCTATGAAATATTGTAATATTGGTTATGCAAATTCAGTGCAAACAGCATATTGGTGCAAATACTGTTTATGTGAAATTAAAAGCAAGACTTTTATTGCTAATTCAGAAGAGAATTGATTGTCAGGATTGTCTCAGCTACAGGCAAGAGTAAAACTTCAACACATGCTGAAAAGCTGGCACATTGATCAATGCAAGTGCCATATTTTAATCCACGACAAATATTTTTGATTGTCTAAAAGCTCTTTTGATATGAAAAGACAAGCAAAACAAAGGTGTCTGTGTTTCTTAGTTTGATTCAATACATAAACAAATCCTCGTGAAATTAATGATACTTTAAATTAAATGGATATGAAATAGATTTAACTCTTGATTAGTCATTCTGAGCTCTTTTGAATTAGTGGGTAATTGACAAGGTAGTATCAATACAGTGGCTACATGACTAAAATATCACATGATGCTATTAATGAAACATTAAAACAGACTTAAGCATGGATGTTACAGTATAGATTGTAAGGATGTTATTGTTGACTTTCACCCTAAAGCAAAGGAGAAAGTGTCCATCTGTCCCTGACTTGTTGCTGTGTTTGATAAGTAAGGCCGTAATTAAATAACAAAACAGCAGCAGCAACAACAAAAAACCCTGTTAATTGCACTCTTCCTATTTAAAGAAGGGCATACTTTACAGAGCTTTTATTTGAGTCTCAGTTGCTGTACCATCTTATATTTCCCTTTCGCAATCCAATCTTGGCCTCTCTGTGCACAAAGTTCAAGTGTTGGGAGCAGGTGGGATGGGCTTCAGGATAAAAACAGTTTAAAGTGTAATTTGGTATCAGAGGAGAGAAAAAAACACTTGCCATGAATGAACACGAGCTCCCTAAGACTCATCAGTTCAGCCTAAATTCCACCCAAGGCTATGTCAGTGTACGGTGTTAACTTTTATGGCCTTGAAGCAGCCATTCTCTGGTCATGGTTCCAAATATGTCCCCTTTGTTATCTGAGATCATTTCCTCCTCCCTCACATGTAAGCAAGGTTTTGTAGTAATAGATGGTTGCTGCTGGGAGTTTGCCAGGCAACACAAATCTCTAGGGAGGTTTAAAATGTCCTCCTCTTAAAAAATGTCCAATTTAACAGTTGGACTTAGGTGTTTGATGCCATACAGTGTTTGCAACAACTGTGATGGCTCTATTATGATAATGGCAGAAAGCTACATTATGAAATAAATGCATTTTAGGCTTTCCTTGGCAACATAATGTAAGGATCGTTCTGCATGTTGGTACTAAAGATTCAAAAACAGTTTAGTAAGTGGATGTGAACACTGTTTCTTGTCATACAGTTAATGGATCTACTGTTGTATTTGTGTTCTTTCCAGCTCTGCTGCCTTACATTAATGAAAAATTATGTTTTTCCTTCAATGCCACAACACTAGTCATCTTTATGTTCAATGTATTCCCCTTCAGATCTTTCAGTATAAAATGTCTAACAATTTTACTGGTTTTGAGTCATTTACCTGGTTCTTGGTAATAGAAAAGGGTCGTCTTTCTTGATTATTGATGTTGCATTTAATCAGTACAGTTTACTACAGTCTACAGTCATGTTGATACATGAACAAATTTTTTTTTTTTTTTTTTTTTTTTTGTAGAGCAGGCTGGAAACATGATTCTAAGTATTTATGCTGGTTTTGCTTTTGGTTAAAGCAACAACAGGTCTACCTTTACAGATACTGTACATCCTCTCTACTCCTTCTTCCTTTTCCCCAAAGCTGTTGCTTATGATTGGCTGGGCAGATTTAGGTAACACTGAAAATCTTTATGAAAAGTAGTTACAGTGCATGAATGCTTCAGATTTGAAGAGGTCAAATTGATTTTTTTTTTTTTTGTTTTGTTTTGTTTGTGTGACAGAATTTGTTCCTGGGGTGAGACGTTGAAGTAAAATTTCAAAGCATTGACTAGAGGTGCCTCTTTGCAGATTCTTATTGACTTTGTTCAGAGATCGGGAGCTAAAACTGCATGCTGTACTTTGAAAATTTACCCCTAAGTATTGAGTGCTACCTCAGAATAATTTTTTTCCAATAATTTTATAAACCCTTGAGAATAGGTTTTATAATGGAAGTGCTGACATACTTAAATTTAATATTAATCACTGAAAATTAGTAATATCTTTAAACAAAACTTGGGCAAAACTTGCAACTCATGAGTCTCCTCATGCAGTCAATTAATAGGAAGCGTTTCAGAAACGTGTAATATTCAGAACTTTGTTAGTGGTCATGTCAATAGAAATATCAGATTTTGTTTTATTCCTTTAGACTTGGTACTAACCTCCTGTACATAGGAGAGTTCTTCTGAACTCCTAGCTATTTCCTGAACTTATGTCTGCATTGTGGAATTGAGGTTGTAAAGCTTAGAAGCTCATGGTGAGGAATGCTTGTATACAACAACAGTGTGACAGATTCTTCCACATAAAATGTCAACAAGATCAGTGCTGTTACAGTCTTATTTGCTTGAGCAGAACCTTAGAAAAGAGCATCATCCAGTCTGGAAGTGGTATTGACAATGTCCAGAGCAATGATTTTGAGTCCAGGCTTGTTTGCTTTGCTGCTCCTCTTGCTTCTCAGTGGCTCCTTTGTACTCCTCCCTCATATTTCTTTGCAGTAAAGTAACTGCGATGGGTACCTGAGAAATATCTGTGGAAAGAGAGGAGGCAGTGAGGAGAGCTGAGGTTTGGGTTCCGGACCTTATTTTCTGAACCCTGCAGAAAAGACTAGATTTTCTTGCATATCGTATTTAGTTTGGGTAGTTGTATTTCATTGTGCTAGCTAAGAAGGAGATCTGCTAGATGTAATTGTTAGCTATAAATCTGGTTATAGCTTCTTTGCTTACCCATCACATCTCCTCTACTGTGCTACTTGTACAGGAGCCACTGAACACAGAGTGGTTGTAACACGTATGTTTAAACTTTTGCATAGTGGGTTGATGATCTCAAGTGTTAGTCATTGAAATCAAAATACCATACATTAAATAGAGGAATTTGAAGGAGTAATGTGGTGAACTTGAGGACTTTTCAGAAGGCAATACAGGAGAAAATGCACAGACAAATATGAAAAAGGAACAACTAAATATGTGTGTTTTCCTTTAAAAAACAAAAAACAAACCTCTTTCCCAAATACTAACGTTTAATATTTTTAGTCACAATGGAACTCATGAATGTCGCAACCAATTTATACAATTTTCTGTAAAAAAAATAAGCAAACAAAAAATGTGCATCTGGACTGACAAGCTGTATGCCAAGATTCAGCCAGATGCAATTTGAAATGTCCAAGACATTAAACATGTCCTGAAATGGAGCTTTTAATGAAAGTGCCATCTCAGTCTCAGCTATAGTGAATGCCAGTGTAACACACTGCACGGAATTTATCATGCTAGATTAGTGTAACCTACGTGCAGTTGAGATCTAGAAGTAAATGTACTGGAAGTCTGCAGAAGTTAATGTTTGGGAAGTGATTTTTCCAACATGTCTCCCATCCTGTCTGCATACTTTGTTTATAGCAATGTATTTCTGATAACTACATAAATTTTATCAAACTTCATAAAAAAAGAAAAGAAAAAAAAAGAAAAAAGTGTGTGCTGCTTGCTTGGTATGCATTGTTTTTTTTCTTTCATTAATTCTTGCTGGCATTCTGGATGCTCAGATGAACAATAGCAGTAGCCTGTAAAGATCAATACCAGATTGCTGATAGTGCCTATCTATTCAAGGAGTAGATTATTTGATAAATGGTTTGGTCTATACATTTTGACATTTGTTAGCTGTATAGCCCAGACCAACTGGTAGAACTGTAATTCTATCATAAAAAGCAGGAACAGCAAATAGAATATTTCCTTTTTGGTACAAAACCTATATATTGTAGTTTTAAAGCTGCAAGTAATAGATTCCAAGGGAGAAAAATAGGAACTTCAAGTTGTTCAATATAGTTTATATATATATATTTTAAAGTTGTAATTACACCTTATGAATACAATGTACATAATTTGTATTTCATGGCTTTTTAGTTGACAGGATTCAGGTCTCATAAAATTGTAGTTATCCTAGTTATATTCTTTTATCTCAGTCTCTCTATATCGTGGATCAAACAGAATCCTCAGAGGGTTCACTTCCATCTTCCGCCAAAACTTATCCTCTTCCAAAAAAAGAGGTAATGATGGGGAATTTAATGGAAGATATGCTGTAACAAGAATATCCAGAGCAGACTGAAAGGTTAATGAAACTTTAGGCAAGAGTTTTTAACTTTACAAATTGAAATCTGAGCTCATGTAGCCCATAAGTCAAAATTCTGAATTACTTGCAAAGGATACCACACATCTTTTCTCTCAAATGCTTTTTGCTTATAATATATGCTCAAATTATTCTGAAGTCTCAAAGTCTTGCACTTTGGATGCACTTCAGGAAAAAAAAAATAAGAGGGCATTTTGTCATTTGGATAGTAGAAGTAGTCAAAATCTTCTTTCCAGCCTCAGAGGGCCAAATAAATCCCTTTGTGAAAGGCATGTGGCAGTGTGCTCTGTAAACTGAATTCAAAGAAACAGTTGTAGTTACTGTATGTATTTAATGTATTTGTTTTTATTTCAAAGTTATTTATGAGTGGATTTTATGAGTACATTTGTAAGAAAAACTATAATTTTAAATTTAAAATAAAATTTGTAAGCAAACTTATAAGTAAAAAGACTTGCCAATTCCTCATTGCTAGATTAAGAGGCTAATATATTTTACACCCTTATAAGCAAACAGGAAAATGACATTGCTCTCCCTGTTTTGTGACTTAGTTGATTGCATGCAGTGAGAAAAAGGACAGCGTTTGCTTAAAGGTTGCTGCCCTCTCAAGGTTTCTTAGGGGTTCGATTAAGACATTACGTGCTGACTGTATGGTGATGGATACATAAACCCTGTTCCTCTACCTCTTGCCATGTAGGACAAGTCCTCCTGTGCCAGGAGGAGTTTCTTAGGCTTTTGTGAATATTGCTGTCTCTCTCTCTCTCTTTTTTTTTTTTTTTTTTTGTATTTGGAAGCATTTCTCTCCTCTGTCAACAACAGATGGTTGGTCCCTATATATAGGGATCCTCACCACCCTACAGGGCGGGAAAGTGTCCAGTTGTGGCTTCGCAGCTTGAAAGTAATCTGGTATGGGTCTCTGTCTGGATCTTTTTCTAGGTTAAATCTAGGTTCAAATGAGCTGCATTAACAGAAATGGATTTTAAGGAAGCCAGGGAATAGGATTAGAATTTCTGGAACAGCAACGACTTCCCTCTTCCTTCTTTCAGCCCAAGGTGGTGATAACAAGAAACCCAATCTGAGAATAAGAAGTTACGGATTAACAGTTATCCTCCATAAAATGGACAAAAACATGAAAGGAAAGATGGTCTGAGTTGGAGGAGGTATTTCTGGTTAGCATAGTTAAATACTATCCTGTACATCTTCTTGTCATATTTCCACTTGCTTTGAACAGTCAGAGGTAGCTTAATGTAGAATGGTGGAAAACGGGGGTCTCAGCAGGGAGCTTGCTTGCTCACTGAAGGGTGTGTAATGTATTATTTACTGTTTAAGGAATGGCGTTATGCAACCTGATATCACAGAACAACCTTTGTTTTGCCTTTTTTTTCCTGTCAGTATTTAAGTAACTGGGAGTAAGTACATACAGGATCCCTGAACTACTGTTCTTAGAATCAACTTTAAATAGCTGTTTTCTTGTTTTCCCGTTTATATATGAAACAGGTGCATTAACATATTAATGATCAGATGTTATGTTTAGCTTTGCATTTTAAGAATCATTAGCAATGTAGAAAAGGATGATTTGACAGGCTTAATTCAACACTGGGCAACAAATAAAGCTTATAATGAAATTAACATAAATCATTAGCATTAATCATTCAGTATTACTGATACCCATATAAAGAAATGTATCAAAGCCCTGGAAGTAAAGAAGAGAAGAGCAATGTTTCTTGCCAGCTGTCCTGACGAGCTATGAGCACATATGGTAGTGGTACTGGCTTTCCTTTCTAATTTTCCTCCTCTGCTTGAGCTGTCAGAAGCCCCTCTCTCTCCTTTTCTTTCTCCACAGACTGCAGAGATAGCTTCTATGCCATTGTGGTTTTTTGTTTCTTTTTTTCCAAAAAGCCAGCTTCTTAAAATGGGTCGGAGTCCATCAGCATCTATGACTGTCACTAGCTGCATGCCCAATACAAGCGAACCAGCTAGATGACAATTAACATGCAGTTTACATTCAATGTTTTCAGTTTGGTAACCTTCACTACTACTACTACTTTTGTCTCCAAATAGTAGTAACAGTTTTGCAGACTGGGAAGCAACATACACTTAAAGTAGCATTTGGGGAGTATGTACTGGAAAACGTGTGTGAAATTTGATATGAAAACAATTGAATAAGTGCAAGTGTGTTTCAGTGTAATTTTCTTTTTTTGAGGTTAAAGTAATTAATAATGCTTGTGCTGCAATCTTTTGAGATCTTGAAGTTGCTTAGTCAACTTTACTAACCCGATGTAAGCTCAGTAAAACGCAAGTACCTAAGGATGGTGACACTAAGTAGCATAATACTACTTTATATATCCATAAAGCTAGAATCTCGGATGTGTGTTCTAATCGTAGACCCTGCATGCTTTTTCCTTGGTTTTGGCATTTTTTCAGGTGTTAGATAAATCTTCATGATCAGCAGTGCTCAGACTCAGTGCAGTGAGAACATGAGCAGAGTAGGTGCACTGGGGAGGTATCACAGAGTTGGAATCTTTGGACGGCAGTAATAAAATTTGCCTCCTTTTTCTGTTTCATATCTTTACTGTGCTCCTTTTAATTTCTTTGTATTGTCTGAGCAATTGAAATTATTCTGTCTCTCATGAGTGTGTCTCAATTTTCCAAGTTAAAAGGAAATATAAAATGGCTTCAAATTAAGGAAACAATGCATATGCAAGAAATTTTTGCATATATATCTCTATATATTTATTACAGTTGGTTCTTTGTATTTTCTTTCAAAAGTCTAAAGACGTGGAAAGTAAGGCTTTCCCATTCTTAATAAAAGATCAAAATATACAGGATATGGTTAGGGCATTGTCAAAGCATTGCATGATAGTACAGTACTCCTGTCTCACCTTAAAGTCTTTTTAAGTGCCTTAGCTGAAAAGATTTGGTATACTTAAATGCGGGTTACTAAATTTAAGTTACTGGACTTTCTGTTGAATAATTATATATGCTTTTTCAAGAATAAGATTTCTGCCTTCTATTGCCATAAAATATTCTTTGTTTTCAAGTTAGTTACATGTAGAAGAGCATAAAGAAAACAGGTGCTTGAAGGAAACATGTATGAACATAGGAAAGAATCCCATGCTTCCTCACTCTTGGGCAATCATGTTCAGCTCTTAAATTTGCATGGGACCTTAATCTCCAATATAGAAATACATACCATTCCCTTATGCTCAAAGTCAGTGTTGCAAGGGAGCATAATAGCCAGGACTGGTATTCTATACCAAAGCAAAAAGATGCCTTAATTTCATGGTTTAAAAAATACTTGAGTTGAACTCAGTATAATTCCTGTATTTTAGTCATTTAGGTGTCATGGCTCAGTAATCATTCATTAACTACAGTGTTTTTCAAATGAAGAACTGAAATGAAAATTTTTCTTAATGATGACAAGTGATGTAATTGAGTTTTATTCGTATATTATAGTGGTGCCCGCTAGCGCCGCTACAGTTAAGGGTCTGCCAGTGGTTCCATTATAAGCCCCCTACTTTCAGAGAGTTTATAACTCAAAAATTGATTTTAGACTTAAAACTGCCACCCAAGGTCTAAGTCCTGCAGGTTGTTTTTATATACAAATTGGCATGTGGGGGAGGAGAGGAGGAAAGGTTAATGGTTTCTCAGCTGTAGGAACAAGACTGAGGATTTTCCGTTTTAGATTTGTATTTGTGCTTCTATCATATTAAAATAACTACATCCATCTCAACACCAAAGGAAAAAAAAAAGCCTCTATCAAGTAGTTTATGACCAAAGAAAGGCTGCAGATTTTATTAACAACAGTATAAGAACTGAATTGGGCTGAGGCTTGTACAAGCAAGTCTGTGGCTTGGAAAATCCCATGACATTTGAACAGAGGCTGAGCTCTCCTTGAGATTGAAGTCGTTTAGGAAACTGGTCTTAGGGATGAAGCAAGGTCTTCTCTTCCCCTAAGCCACAAGAGAGAGTCAAAAGAGATGTACCATGTTTTGTGCTATAAAGAAGCTGCAACCAAACTGGTGCTAATATTATTAAGGCAGTTTTCAAAAGAGAATAAGGTACTTATCAAGCCTTAAATGGCATCTGTCAAACTGAGAAGAGAACGGTAAATAACAGAAATTGACTATTAAAAGCTCATGGAAGGGAAGGAGAAGGAACTGGGTGCTAGCTGAGACAAAATGAGGACTGTTTGTTACTTCCATCTTCCTGATGAGGGAGACAAATGGGAGCTCCGGGAAGGGAAACATCTGTGCCTCTTGATGCACAGAGGCTGGCTGATGGGAGAAGGGAAAGCCTCTGTTTTGAGTAAAAGTTCTGCAGAAAGGGGGAGCTGCATGTAGAAAGGGAGTCCCAGGCCAGGTGCCAATCAGCTGCTACTGATCTCTTCTAAAGTGTGTTACATATGCACCACCGAGAAGGGAACGCAGCTCCTAGCTCACCATTATTAGCACTGTAGCGTGCTAATGGCATTGTGACTGAATACAATTATGAACCTCTAAAATGTTTTTGTTATTAACAGAAAAGTACCTTATCATATAAAGCTGCTTTATAATGAAAAGCGCTGTGCTTTTATTTTTATTATCTATCTTGTTACTGCATTTTCAACCAGTGTCATTGTTAGAAAAAAAAAAAAAAGAAAAAAAAAAGATTCTTAGTAAAATAGCTATTCCAAAGGCCAAGATCTTTGTGTCTTACCTTTCATTTAGGATGCTTATGCTAAACTCTGGAAGATTTGTAAAGCTATGGAAGCTGTGTAACAGATCTAATTTTTAAGTATGTTCTGCTGAGAACAGTTGTCAATTCTGGAATAAAAGTGGTATTGTCTGAGAGTTAGTATTAGTCTGTAACTAATCAGCTATCCAGAGGAAATACCTGACAATCTTTTTTTTTTAATCATAAAGATAGTGTTCCCCCACCCCCAGCAGAACAGATGAAATATTTTAATGTTTTGTAAACCAGTCCTGGCATACAGGTAATAGAGCTAGCTGATGTATAGTTATGTGTAGATTTTGTTGTCCCTAGTCTTCTATAACTACAAGTGAAGACCTATCAGCTCAAATCTTTAGCACACATGTAAGCTAAGGCTTGCATCTCTGTACAGTATCTTTTAATACTAGGTGTGTAAATGGGTTCATTGCTGATGGCAGCAAAATAGTTAAAGCTAGAGTGGAAGAGCAAGACAGGATAATATTGCAGAAGTTGCACCAGTTTTTAGGGTTTGGATTTCCTCGAAGGAAATACACATTTCCTTATGGACCTGTTTTTTGATGTAGACAAAGTAATTTATGTATAAATGAATTTTGATAATCATATATATTTTCCATTTAGAGACAGTGGAAAAGGTTGTGCTGAGGAAAAACGAGGTATCTTGATTTCTCTGTTCTTATGTCAAGCTGTCTGCAGACGTGCAAGCTGCAAACACTGCTGGCTGCGCAGGTGAAGTGTAGTACTGGTGGTGAGTAGAGATTATGCGTCTGTTCTTGCATATTTATATTTCATCAAATTACTCTTTGTGCTCTTCAACCTCAAAATGATATTAACTTACCCACAATGTGACTTTGGTGCACATCAAATCTAACATGGATATCTGCACAGGAGCACATTTTGCTGGTTTTCTACAAGAAGTATTAGTGGCTTATCAGTTTCTTCATTCAGTTTACAGTGGTGGATTTATGTGACATCTCTATGATTTGAAAGCAGTCCATTTGAGTAAGCATTACTGCTTTTAAAATCAGCAAAGTAGCTGGTTTTAAAACTTCCTTAAAAAGCGTGTTTGCTTTAGTGAGAAGTTAACATGATAGTTTTTATATTAAGCTCTTAATTGCTTCATGTTATGAATAAGGTCCAAAATAGATGTTAGCAAAATAAAAGCATTTTGGGACACAGTAAAAAGACATGTTTTCCTTTAGCATTTAGGAATTGTGAAGAATAAGTAATAGCACTATGGAGGGGAGAAAGATGTTATTCTTAGTTGACTCATTTTGCAGTTTGAAGTACTTTTAAAACTGTTGACAAAGCAGGCTTTGAAAAAAAATTGTAAGGTGCTTAATGTTGCAGATAGATTTTTATTTATTTTTTATTTTTTTTATTTTTATTTTTTGCAAATCTAGAACTGGCATAGAGGGTAGGCAAGGCTAAAACTCTCAGTGCCCTGCCTACTGTCTGGTCGCCAAGCAGAGGCATAATATACTGTTATAGTCACCAAGGGCATATATATGCATAACAAGTATTAGGGATGAATCATGATATTGAGAGTTGTGGAAATTGGATATTTAGACTTGGCTTATCATTAAATGGCATAAGTTTTATCACTATGTATGTATTCTACTCGAAATAATCAAAGTATCAGCTCAGTGAGTACAAGTGTGCTCTGGACCTTTCCTAATTATCCAACTAGATCAGCATTTTAAGATTCAGTTAATAAAGATGTCCAAATATTCAGATAGCGGCTACCTGCTTCTACACATGGGTAACACCAAAAAACATGTGCTTTTCAGTGGCAAAATCACTGGAGAAGAAAGACTTTTTTTTTTATTTTTTTTTTATTTTTCCTAAGGTTTAAAACCTCCAGGGCAGTTAGAAAACCATGTTTTTCACTGAACTGTGTCTTTTTGAAATGCACAAGCTTGACATGTCATTGGCATGACGTGTCTCAGTCCGTTACACAGAAATGCCACACTACACTGTGTGACGTGACGGGCTGACAAAAAGGGACATGACGCACCAGCCCAATGGGATGTCAAGCCAGTCCTGTACACTTAAAAAAAAAAAAAAAAGGGGGGGGGGCAGCAAAGGGAGGCGGGGGAGCGCACTCCATGCTGATATCTAGTCCTGTTGGATTTTACACTTTCTAAAAATTTTTCTTGGTTCAGTCAGGCCTCCCTCATGTGTTTGATGATAAACCATGCAAATATATGTTTCTTTTGTATGTTTTGTCCTGTGGGACCACGCACTCTTGAGTTCCCCCACGATACTTGGCAAACCTTTGTAGAAATCCTATATACTTGCAGCACTTGTGACATGGCAATCTGAGGTACAGAAGTACATTGTGTGATATTTGGGATTGCTACACATGCAAACAAGAATTGTTCAAAGATCAGTGGTAACTTGACACACTGTAAGTCACAGTTCAAAAATTTATGAAGGTTTTAGAATTTTTTATTTATTTTTGTTGTGTTAAGCTTCTAGAAGATAGCATAAAGTCCATCCAAGGCAAGACAAAGGGAAGGACAGGAAAGCTTAGAAGAAATAAAAGATAGTAGACAAGTTTTTCTTCTGAAGAAGAATTTCCCTCAGTATTCGTTTCCTTTAAGCAGCAGCAAAAGTATTTCAATAATCTCTAAAGAGTTTAAGAACAATATACTTAATTACTATGAGTAATTTCAGAGCTAATTAATGTGATAAATCTGTATGGTGGAGTATTCTTAGCTACTGATCAGCATAAAATGAAATAGATTAAAGTCAGTGCAGATGTATCTTCTAGTTAATTTTACAGTTGGTGCAGAATAGTGAAAATAAGCATACAGACATGTGCACATAGTTTAGAGTTTGAATATTCTGAGTTGCATTGTGCATATATGCTTTTAATGCAGCCATTTACATGGATTGACATGGATTTTTAATAGGTTCCAATAAAAGATGGTTATGAGTTAAAATAGACAAATTAAATTTAGTATTATTAACACCCTGTCATGATTGTTCATCTATTAAAAATAATAATTCACTCATGGGTACAGAAGTACAATAAATTGCTGCATGCATTTTTGTAAGATTCTTTGCATTTAGTGCATTGTAAAAATTTTATATAGAAATAACAATCTAAAATGAAATTTCTTCCTTCTGGGTTGATACTTCTCTTGCTAAACATGTGGAATAAACTTTGACTATGAGGGTATAAATAAACTAAAATACTTATTGATGATGCTGGTGGGATGTGACCTTAAGCATGAGTCTGAACAGTGCCCCTAGCTCCTGGTGGTAAATAGTGTCTTCCTACTTTCTCTCATCAGTATATTTGAAGTGGATGAAAGAAGTTGGGGGTCTCTCAGTTCTCCTTTGTGGAAACATTTCCACTTTGAAAATAGATTTTCCTGGACAATGATTGGTTTCTCTTTATGTACAGTCTTTCCATTGACTTAGGTGTACTTTGGATTGTGTCCAAAAAATATATTTTTCAAGCTGGACAGATTCTGAGAATTCATTTTCAGGGAAGTCTTGTTCTAATTTATAGAAGCAGAGTTGCTGAGAATCTTTTCCTCCTCCCACAATGTTCATAACCAGCTGCAAAGACATGGATACAGCATGCGAACGATTGTTCAGTGCATTTAAAATCTGTCACTCTGAGCTTCCCCTCCAGCTCCTTCCCTGGGAGCTGTTTTCCAGTGTTTACTGCGCCCCAGGGTGAGGCAGCTAGATCGTATCCCATGGATAGGTGTTGCCTTAGGTATTGCAACGAGGGCTCAAGCTGCCACCTGCAGGAAAGGTGCATCCGTTTGGCATGCTCATGGAAATGGCTGCAAGGAGAATCATAAACTGTAAGCTCAGAGAAGGGTATTTGAACACCAAAAGCTTTCCTTTTTTTCCTGGGGGAAAACAGATGCAAACCTGAAGAGGAATGGCAGAGGCAAACCATGGGGGGGATTGTGAGAGGTGCCATCGCTAAGGCAGAGCAACAGGATGTTTGGCATCTGGATTGTATATCTTCACTGCTGAGTCAGTCTGTGCACGTGCACCAGACTAAAAGTAACTGTTCTGTAAAACTCTACTAGAGGCATATTTGGTATGCAAATACCACATTTCTTTGAGAGACAAAGGGTATTTGTAGGAAGGCATTCTCAGCATCGCAGTGATTTTGTGTCATACTGTTTTTTTTCGTTGTATATTGTAACTGTTCTTTTGGGTTCTTGGTTGGATTCTGCTAACTTAGTAAATTAAGGCACTTATGATTTAGAAGAATGAATTCTGAAATTCAAGTCTTCTGTGTGAAGTTTTTTTTTTTGTTTGTTTGTTTTTTCCCCATGATCTTTTACCAGTTCTGCTAATGAATTATGCCTTCTCTTTAGCTCTCTGGAGATGGTTTTGGACTGAAGTTTCAGGTTAATCTTTGAATATGAATTCATAAATACTGGTGTCTGCATGTTAGTGTCTAAGCCTATTTTAATAGAAATGCAATCAGTACTGTCAATGGAATGAATGTGGTGATGTGGCTCAACCTACAGCACGTATCGTATTCCTGGTCAACTCATTAGCTCTTAGGCTTCATTTGCTAGTACTTTGTTGCATTTGTGGAGAAACCTAGTAAACATGGAGAGATCTAAGTTTTGATATTTCAATCTTAAACTGAACCTGATTCAACTGGTTGGCCTTAGGCTAGTGGCCAGCATTTTGGGAGGATATCATCTTTGTACAAAATCATGTTGAAATTTTGAAATGTGGAACTGTAATATATATTAACTAATATATGATTTCTGCACAGAAACACGTAAGTAGGTAGTGAGGAAATATGAATCAGAGGGTAAAGTAGAAAAGGACTGGATAAGCAGCACTACCTAAACTGTTCAATTGGCATCTTCTCTGTGAGGTGGTTTAGGTCTTATAGCTGGACTTTCTGTAGCTATACTGCCATAGCACCACCAAGCAAAGGTCAGCAGCTTGGTTAGATTCTCTTTCTGCAGATATTTCTGCTTCAACATGGCTATTAAGACTTGTCTACACAGTCTGCTATTGTTGGGACCTCCAGAGCAGTGGGTTTCAAAGTTGAGATGAATGCATCAGTCCAAATCTCTATTTTTTTTAAAAAAAACTTCATACATGCAGCTTAGTGTCTGTGTAGTAGTGCACCTATGTTAAACGTTCAGTTGAAATGTGAGAAAGCAAAAAGTCGCACACTTGCTCCAAATGGAGGTTGTTACTCTGACGTCATAGTATTCCTGAAGCTGGACTTTTAAGCATGTGACCATTTTTCTCCAGAGCGAGCTCTGCCTTTCTCCACTCCCCAGCATAGCTCAGCCTCTGAGCATGCATAATGAAGCTATTAGTATTTTATGAATTGAACTCTTTTTCTCCTGGGGAAGGGAGGGCCTCCTGACTGTGTTAAGCAAAGCAGAATTCATATGAATCATATGGCTGAATCACAGTACATCTACTTATGCCCTTGAACTTTATGATCTGCTGCAAAAGAAATGAACATTTGTAAAGGTATGGAAAGGTTATGATCTGGGATCAGCGCTCAATATGTCAAACGTTAATTAAAGCTGAAGAAATGTAAGTTTGTTATGGAAACAGAGAAACACAGAGCGGAGTGTGCTGCAAGCCAAGTTCCTGAGATATTCAGGAATCCTGCTTTGAGAATCTTATCATCAACTCCTGACACACATTTGCTAAGAGCTCTTGGTGATTATTCTTCCTACATTTAGAAAATATAATCTGTTTGGAAAAATACAGACTCCCTTTTCCTTTAAATTTAATGTCGTTACATATTCCTGAAGTGTAAGAAGGATCTTAAGCTATGAAGCCTAATGATACTCCTTTGGATTTTTAGCTCTAATGAATGACACTTCTTTCTTGGCTAATGACCTGGGTCAGTGTTACAGCTGACTTTGTGACTGCTAAATCAGTTAAAAATAGGTAGATTAACTTGATAGGTTGCTGGTGATTTTTTTTTTTAAAGCCGTGGTCCTGTTACTGCAGAATAAAAATCTACCACAGCTGTTTTGGCAGAGGCTGGGCTATTTTGAAGACTTTGATTTTAACCATATCCTTTTTGTTATCATATTTGGTAGCATAAGTTATGCTAGCTTTTTTGGAATATGACTTTTGGAAATACAATTTTTAACAATGTGTGTTCCTGGAACTGGAAGGTGGTTTATTTATTTTTTTCTTTAGAGCCTTTAGCTTCCTTAGGTTTTATTTACACGATATTATGCATGTCTCTGCTCCTGTAATTTGCAGAGTCAAGTGGTAACAAATGCTCTCTGTGCTGGACACAGAAGCTTAGAGTTTACATCCTTATCCACATAACACATGAACTTGAGTGGCTGCATATTCTACTTTGAGTATATGCAAGCATAAGAACTTTAAAAGAGCATGGATGTTTTCTTAAATCTGTAGAGAAAGAATGTGCTTTTGGACTGCACAGAAGCCCAATGGAAAATTTCACCAGCAGTGCAATGAGAAGGTTGCATTTGAGGAAACCTCTGAGCCTGGGACAGTAGTGCTTTCCCAGGCATGCTGCAGAACATGATACAGTGTGATGACAGCATTCAATTGCGTTTGCTCAGGGAGCATGCTGATAGACAGATGGGCTTTGATAACAGAAGTGACAAATGTCGTAAATTACTCTGAAAGAAAAGTGCTATCATTGCTGCTACTTGGTTACATATGTTTTCAAGCACAACTGTCTTAAGTGCTGCTGATCAGTTACATTGCACTGATTATTCAGTTGCATCTTGGGGTATTCACAGAAGGGGTTAAATTCTGCAAGAATTTTGTTGCTCTGTGAATTCACTACTGATTCACAGTCAAGAGGATGCAGTTAAGGCAAGATTGTTAAAGCTATCCTGATCAGTGGACAGATAACTATGCTTTGAAAGAATACAGGTTTTCATGTTTTTCTTTTAGTTCTCCACTGGAGCAGATTGCTGTAGGTGTTAACTGTTTTCAAAAAACATTTCTGAGCTAAAGGTATGCCTGGACCCTTTTAGAATGTTCTTACCTGCTGTGAACTCTTTCTAGTTCACAAACTTCATCACTAAAAACGTGCTCCCTGAGAGCAGCATACAGTATGCTAATAGAATTTTGCTCCTGAATTGTATTAGCTCTGTGTAAAGGAGGAGATTCCTTTGTTAGAATTAGACAGGGTGTCGTTCACAAGAAAACAACAACAAATAAACACAGTTATATCATCTTCTCCAGTTTCATAACCTCAAACATCAACAATTAAAATTTCTCTTGGACTCATAAACCACCTTACAAACTGTTGCCACCTTTAATTAAGCAGTGAAAAAAACAATGGAATTGTCTTAAAATCAAAATTTTCTTCCATGAAAGACCAGAGGCTGAAAGTTACACTCACTGCATGGACAAACTTGCTTGGGACTTCTATTGGCTCTCATCCCTGAATGTAGACTTGGGGTTGTGGAGCAACTGCGTACTTGCATACTCTGGTTTGTAGCTTGAAATACCTGGATGTTTGTTCTCACCTGAGCTTGTGAACTTGTGGTTGATGTGATAAATTTTCCTGCTCAAGCTCATGGTTGCATTAATTTTTCCAAAAAAAAAGGACTATTTTCTACATCTGCATAGGAAGGAATGATCTGTTTTTTGAAGTCTGTTTGATAATAACTATAGAGAAGTGCCTAACTAAACTAAGTGATGCTTGCTAAAGATTGTGTGTCCAGGTAGTTGATCTGTGACAAGCGAAAAATTGTAGTGTAGTTTACTTTCAGTTGCCTGAAGCATACACAGATAAAAAGATGGAATGAAATACTTTGTGTGATGTTTTTTTTCTTTTCCTATTTCTTTTCTTCAGTGAGCAGTGTCTAAAGGGTGTATTCCCTCTTGAATGCATACAACTCCCAGAGGAGCTAATGTTGGATATTTTAATTTGAATAGGCTGTTAAACTTGTGAATACATAGTAATTGTTAGTGTGAGACATAGAGAAGGAATGCTATGTAGCCCATGTGCATTAAAATTCTTATTCAAACAGAAGTCCATGATTTTGATCTCTCATAATTAATATAACATATTGTGAAAAAGCATGTGAGTACTTTTGATATACATTTATTTTGGAATTAAACTTTTTTTTTTTTTAATCTAAAATGTAGTTCACTAGCTACTATTAGCCTTTGAGACATCACCAAATATAATGTAATATTCTTAGGGCATGAATTATTTTAGGAACAAATGATTTTAAGAAATCCAGGGTCTTTCTAGAGGTATTTATGAAGGGCAAAAGATAACTGAGAAATGGATCACTGAAAATGCACAGAAAAATGTATTTAAATGCTATCCTTCTATCCTTACGGGCATCTTCTTTCTTATAAAAAAAGATGAAATGATAAGACTACTTTTTTTTTCTTATGCTCTGTATGATATCCTGTGGAACAATTAACAGTGCTAATGTGTAGGGAATATCCGAGTTGCCTGGTCTGGTTTGATTGTGACATAGGTAGTGGTGTAGGATGTTTAAAATACTTGCAAGGAAAATATATTAAATGCCAACTGTGGTTTTTCAGTTTAGGCATAGTGTGACTGCTGCTTTTTCATAGTGAAAGGCAGTATTGGCCTTATGGTAACAATAACCTGCTTTTGATGCACGTTAATTGTAGCCTCTGCTAAGGTGCTGTCTGCACGGGTGGTTCTGAGCTTTTCTGTCCAATGTAAAACTTCTTTTTTTGTTGTGCAAGTGTGGAAGGCAAAAAGCTCAGGCGATGACATTACTGTCACCTGCTTAAAACAGTACGAAGTTCTTCAAGAATCGGCATAATCTCCAGGGTTCACTGTTTTCCATGAAAGTGTTTATTTCAGTCAAAATACTTCATGTTCTTCTCTACACAGACTTTTCAAAAAAACTTAAAAACATGCCGTTTTACAGGGAAACCTTTCCTTTCTTTACAAATATACCTTATTTTAAGTAGGTTGTACTGTTGTGGAATCAAATCGTACCTGTTATTAGGCACACGTGGTTCACAAGAGGGCTAAATAAACTCAGATGCTTCTAATAAAAGATGTAATAGAAATTGTTTTAGACTGGTGAACAAGTCCTTCTTTTCACCTTCTTTATTTTTAATCAGTTGTTTTATCTAACATCTTCCTCAACAACAGACCCTTTAATTCTGCCAAAATTAAAATCAAAACAAAGTATCCTCTCCTTTTTTTTTAAATTTATTTATATGTATGATTTGCCCTCTCAGAGCAAGGAGAAACAATCTTGCCCATCTGCTTGTAAAAGCATGATGAATCTTTTGAATATGCGAATGTAGGATCTGTTGTTCAAGATGTCATGTTTTTCCTTCTGTTGTTAGCTAGGAGACAACATGGAATACCCTGATTTACCTGTGTAATCCCAGTGTGTCTCAGGTGCCAGGACTTGCTGTTGAGATCAGCATGTCTCCTGTCAGAAATGGTTGGAGTGAGACAGGGGCGGCATGACCACTGGGCGCAAAAAGCTACAGAGGTCAGGTTTCAAGGACAGCCGGCGTGGCAGTGATGTGGCAGTGACAAGTTGTCAAGTGAGCAAATATAAAAAGCAGGGTTGGGAGTGAGGTAGAAGGAAAAAGTCTTGTCATTTCTGATGAAATATTCAGTGTAGCAGGTAGCAATGGACTGAATGGATTACACTCATGAGTTTGTTTGGTGATGGTTGTTTTTTTAAGAATAGTAGATGGCTGATTGCTCACAGCTGAGAACTGTTCAGTGGTTGCAAATATTTTGTTTACTAGCCTGATGATGCTCCTAGAGATGTCCGTCATCAATTGCCTACTTTAAATTTTGAATAAATTAAACCTTGCTCTCTTGGCTATAATAATATTAACATCAGACTTAGGTAAGGCACCTTTTAGAGTCATGAACTGCTGCTAAGTCATTCCTATAGATCCTTGAGTTGCTGTGGAGTAATTCATCTTAGAGAAATTTGGAAGGAAAACTATCATAACGATGCCAGTTCTGAATGATCATAAATAATCATAATTAACAACTCTGCTGTGTAATTTTGTTGGTTTGTTTTCAGACACTTTTCATTTTATTTTGAATTATTTCATATTGTATTGAATTGAAACACTTCTGTTTGTAGTTCTGTGCATTCCATAGTATATGAGATAATAGCATACTTTATTTGTCCCTGAAACAGACCGCTCTAATATGTTGACTTTTATCTCCTGGCATGTTTGCAGAATTCTCGATACCAATTTTCTTAATGGTAAGAGCTTTCTACTACATGCACATTATTCCTGGGATTAGTAATACTTTCACCAGCCTGCATATGTGTACATCCACACTAATTCTGTATGTATATGCATGCGGAATATTCTGCACAAACATGTGTATTATTTAAGTGTTAATTTAAGCTTGATTAGTGTAATCTCATTAAGAATAAATACCACGAGGTGTATCATCATCCCCACTGAAGTCCATGAATAGTTTGCTGTAATGTGAAGAAATATCATGTACTTGTCTGGTGAAAGAATGCCTGCATATTGTGTTATGCAGAATTTAGCAATCTAGCAATCACAGTTCTTTTTTGTTAACGTGCACACGTATTCCTAAATTAGTAAACATGATCAGATGCTTTATTATGGATATCTATAAAAAAATGATTTAAATGTTTTCAGTATTAGATTTCTTCAGGGTATACTTTTAACTCCCATCAGTTACTTTTTAAGTTTAACTCTTCATTTTTTTTTACATGAGGGAGCAGCTGTATATCGATAACTAGTGACACTGAAGGGAGAAATATAAAGTTCTCTTTACTATCCTACTCAATTCTTTCTTTCTAAAAACAATTTAATTATTTTTTAATTCATCTGCAGCTGCTCAGGTTATATTTGCGGTAGTGGGGGGAGAGAAGGAATAAAACCAGCCCAACTCTGTAGTCAGTAAATCAGTATTTAAAAATGGATGAATATTACTTTTCAGCCTTACAAAAATAGGCTTTGTTGCTTGAGAATGTAGATGGAAAAAGAAAATTTCCTGAGGCAAAATGGTCTTGGAATGAAAAGAGAAAATAAGCTTAAATGAAAACAAAGCTATGAAGATGCTTAATGATTCAATGCAGTTTTGTCTCATTTATAGAGCATTATAGCTAGAGAGTAACCTTTAGAAGTGTAAACATAAAAACAAAAGAAAAAAGACAGAATATATAGGGAGAGTGAACAAGGCTAGCTTGCATGGGGAGCCTGTCAGCTGGGATATTCCCCACCTCAGGTCTGCTAAGCATTGGGACCTCTGCTGCAATAGTGCTGGAGCCACACTTCGAGCCAAGTCACTGTCTCTCTCTCTCTTGCTGTGGAGTTTTGGCAGTGGGTTTTCAGAGTTACAAGCTGGCTTTCACACTGCTGTGTGCTCTCGCTCCCTGCTGATGCACACTGCAGGTGATAGCACAAAGATATCAAAGACTTTTCCTGCAGTCTACCTCTCCAGAACTCCATGTCTTCCAAGTGAAAAGACAAAAATAGTGGAATGGATGTTTCTGAGGGGGACTAAAGCAAAAGACCCCCCCAAAAAAACATGTTGAAACCCAGCTGAGAAATTGTTCAATATTAATAATCTGGCAATGTGATGTGCTCTTTTTCTCAGAATGAGACTTCGAATTTGAAGTGCCTGTAAAAGAGAATTTGGACTTTCATTTTGAAAATGTAAGTTTCTAACCTTTTCCTAGTAAAAGTTTCCTTGGAAATGTAAATTTAGACTTCCCATGAATCCTTTTTCACAGATTATTTAGGTGTCCTGTAGCAATGTGTACGTTTGTGTGTAGTCCTTGAAAACTGCAAGAACTATCCATTGGTTATGACTTACAAATACGCTAGTTAACCATTTTATTTTTGGTGTAAGAACAGCTGGAATTGATTTGTTTAAAATTTAACATTCAGAATTGTTCTACGCTCTCGTTATGGGATATGGCGTTGGTGTCGTCTCAGGTTGTTATCTTAGTTAATGTACTAATTTTGTTGGCTTGGTTCTTGCTACTGGAACAACCAAGTATATAAAATTTTCAGACACTTGTTCCTGATGGTTTTTGATGTTGCCTACCTTCACCTCTTGAAGGCTACACTCACAGACTTCTGTTTCTGTGAGCAAGTGATAAAGCGCCAGTCAGTATTGTTTTTAGGGTCATTTTGCAATTCAGTTTTCTGGAGGATGGCTGACAAGTGATATTTTCATTCATACAGGAATGAAAGATTGCTGCAGCAATCTTATGTGTAATCTTGCCTTTAACTGAAGCAAAAATACAGGGAGAGACAGGAAACTACATCTGTAACCTAACCACTTCTCTGTATTTCAAATCATGAATGTTTTGTGCACTTGTGAGGTATACCTAGTGACAATTTACAAATTCTACCTGGCATCTGTGCATATTACACAGTGACCCTTCTGGCCTTTGGGTTAAGAAGGCACATCAGTGACTGGTTTGCATAACCTCTGTAATTTCCTCATTTTAAGGCTCTGATCTAGTCAGGAATTTAAGCATATGCCTACCTTTGGCTGTTTTGCTTAACATCAATAAAGTTTTTTTTTTTTTTTAAATATGGCTAAGAACAAAATCAGATACCTCTTTGAAAATCCACATACAAGTCTGCAGGGAATTTGGCAAAACCATAATTTCACCAAATCCAATGTTGTTGTTCAGTGAAATGTTGCTTGAATAGTGTCTCACAGGAAAAAACACATTCTAGGTAATGTGTGTTCTGGCTTGCCAAACTGCTTTAAAAATACGTCTCTTTTACTGTCTGCACTATAACATATTCAGTAGTGTGTATTACTAATAGAATAAATGAAAAATGTATTTCTTTAACACTGTCATCTCTCTCTCTCTGACATGCATCTTGAGATGATTTGCAAATGCTCAGTTGTATAAGTGGCTTATAGAGGGAAATCAGTTAGCCTCTAATGTTATGCTGATGCATGGCCAGTTGCTTGAACCCATTAATGAACTAATCTCTGATACTCTAGTAAATGGTATTCTTGCTCCTGCATGCTGCACACTACATTTCAGGTAAAGTCAACATTAAAAAAAAAAAAAAAAGAATTTAAATGGATTATGGCACTTATCCTGCCTTTTTCTCATATGTTCTTTGAGAGAAATTAAAATTATGAAAGTTTGCTACCCAAAACAAAACCCTTCTGTGTCTTTTTTTCATGCAAAACAAGGTTATTAAAACCTGTGATTTGCTTTTAGCTGGCCACTGAAGCTAAATAGCATCTTCTATACAGAGAGCAATATCTAAAAACAATATACCAGAACACTTGTATTAAGCACAAGGTAATTTTTCTTTATTTCCCTTTCTATCATCACTGATTATGAAAATGCTTTTGTGTAAGTACAGATTTTCTCTCCCTTATAATCAGCTACCTCCTGCCCGATTCCTTAATTAATGACATAATTCAGTGTTCTGGACATCACAATCACTTCCAGGGTAGTGAAATATGATCAGAGCTGCCTGGAATATGTGTAACAACCCCCCCCCCCCCCCAGGTGAAGGTCGTGCCTCTGTTGTGTTGTGTTTTTTTTTTTAAATCCATAGGAAAAAAAAATATGCCCTCCATCTAGATGATTTTCATTGTAGATTAAAGAAAGAACAACTGAAAACCCCTAGGGAGAAGGAGCAAGTATAAAACTTCCTAGAAAGAGAAAACATCCTGGTAACCCTCCATCTTAAGCTGCCTCAGAAGTCTGTACTTCACACACCGGCTGCTAGGGCTTCCCACCAAAGAATGCAGTAGAGAGGCAGAGAATCAGATAAACCTGTGCCACCCCTGTGTCAGTTTTATTAGGAATCTGAGTCAGGCCAGGACTGAGAAGTTTGTATGTTACAGTTTGCAGCAGTAAAACATTTATCAGCAGTTTTGTCCGTTCTTTACTTTTGAGGTTTTTGGCTCAGCTATTTGAACGTCAAGGGCTGAAGACAGGGAGTAGTTGGTGCTTTATTCCACAGATCTTGAAAACCAACAACTAGAAGCCCGGGGGGAGGAAAAACAGCAGGGAGGGGAAAAAAAAAAAAAAAAAAAGCCCCAAATCATCCAGCATTTTTGTGGAGCTTATCTAAGTTTTGTATGCTTTCCAGAGTGTGTTTCTTTCTAGGCTGCAGAGATGTTTCCAGCAGAGGTCCACAAACATTGAAGAAGCTCCCCGACAAAATTCTCAGATCTCTTTCTCTCCTACTTGCAGTCAATTGCATAGTGTTGTTCCCATGCTCTTATCCAGTATGTAAATGAATACACTTTCTCATTGAAAAGCAACTGTTTCTACAATTCATACCAGTGCTCCTGAGATTGCATTAGGAGTGCCGAGGGACTTTGCATATTGTCTTAACTTCTTTTCCCCAGGGCATGCAAGAAATACAGCCCAACAATTAAAAGTGCCTTTGGTCCTTGCCTACGGTAACTATTTTCACTTGCATCCTGTATCGATGGGTTTGTTCTAATGACAGTTCGAAAGCCTATCTGAAATGATATAGATTTTACTCCAATTTACCATCGTTCTGTAATTTTAATGCTTACTGCCAATGAGGTTATAAAGATGAATGATATTTAAGAGCTCTCAGATAACTGCAGCCAGTCTGAAGAGAAGTATTGTCAGCTAGTTTATAAAAGTTTTAAGCAAGCCTGATAAATTCCTTAGAAAATAGCTAACACTCATCAAAGTGCTCTGCATTTTTTTCCTTTCTCAGATTTACTGTTTTGTCTTTTCTATCTGAATATCATGTTTTAACATAACTGGGGAGTACAGAGAAATTTCTTTAAAGAGAACAAAAAGCTTAGAAAATTTCTCTTTATTGAAATATTAGAAACTGCATTTTTCCATGACTGTGGTGGGGTGGGGATTATGTTTTCGAGAGGGAGAGAAAGAAAAAAGTTGTCTTAGTCAAATGGATTCTCTCCCTGGTGGAAAAAGATTTCCAAGATCAGCAGCATTTTACAAGGTTCCTGGATTTATTTTTTGGTCTGCTTCAAGTCTCTAAACAAGTTTAGTTAAGCACTGATGGTGTCAATATGTAATTTGGATATAGTTATAATTTTTGATTCTCATTTCTTTTGGTTTCCTCGATGAGAAGTATCTAGGGAATGCTTCTTATAAAATTGTATACCGAAAGTAGTACAGGCACAATGGAAATATTAATGAACATGATTGTTTTGACACATAAGAATTAGAACATGTTTAAATATTATACATACTGTATGAACTGCTGGCACAAAATTAGAAACATGATATTTTTATTATTATTTTTTTTTCTAGCAAATGTGGTTCACCTTTAATTCTTCTCAGACATATCAAGTTAGTTGACTTAGGTCAGCTTCAGAGGCCCTTAACGTCTCTTCATTTCAGGTTAAGGCTGCCACAAAGGCTACGAATAAGGGTGCCCTGAACTCCAAAGCTTTGTGATGTCTGAATTAAAAAAAAAAAAAAAAGTTAATCCACCCTAATTTGCACTGCATGCCACGTGCACATTGGTAAAATGAAAATTATAGTTGCTTTTGGGCAATGTTCAAATTTTACATTTGGTGCATTAATAAACTACTTTTTGCTCTTTGACCTCTTTTTTTTTTTTTTTACGCAAATAACAGTAGAAATACAATGTATTTATTTGATGTCTAAAATAAAAGGCAAAATTTACAGGGTTATAAAACGTTGGGTTAGAAAAGATTTAAAGAGCCTTGAGCCAGGGCTATTTTCAGATGTTTGTATGAGAATGTGTGGGATTTGTAGGATGTTTTATACTAAGAGCTTTTTAAAGCACTTGTTTAGTAATACTGTCTGCGGTGTTTTCACCATGTCTTAGAAACTGTCCTTGTTCTAAACGGCTAGATATGATCCCAAGACAGTAATGGCCAAATGTGTCCTTCTAGAAAGTAAAATATTCGGCTATGATTGGAACACTCAGTGGGCTAAAGAGTATATATTTTTGCGTTTGGGCTTCAAGATGGAATTCTATTTCTTAGCTTTGTCAACAGAGAGTTTGTTTTTTCTTTTTTCTTTTTTTTTTTTTTTGTAAGAATAGAGTATGCTTAGGTATGGAAATACATGCAGGTAATTCTATTTTTAGTAGGTAAATAAATATTGCTTAAAGGATAACTTTGTTTAAATGACTGAAATTAAGACTAGTGAACACTTGAACACTAGTGGCCTGCTTTTAAAATTATTGTTGCTTCTTTATAATACAATATAATTCACACTCCTAGTGTCCTTCAATTTTGAAAATTGAAAAATCAAATACTGTCAGTCAGCTCACCCTTCCATCCACAGGCAACTCAAAGCAAAAATGCTCAGTATAATGACCAGTTCATGGCATCTCACTATACAGACCAGTTCTTGGATCAGACTGAAGTATATAAATTGGTGGTTCAGATAGACCATTATACCACAGCAGAGTTAATAAAGATATAACATCATAGTAGAAGATGGGCAAATAAATTAAGATAAAAATTCAAAATATTTTTTCTTAAAACTATTATTTTTATGGGTTTGTGACTTTTATGTAAGTAAATAAAAAGTGTTCATTGAGGATATATTCCAAAGTCCATTGATTTCAAGCAATAGAGTGGCTTTGTATCCATGCCAGAGAACAGATAACCTTATTCTAGTGATCTAGTGATGCATACAAGCTGTAGATGTGAACTCTGGCCAAAGTAGAACAGTCTCTATCAGGACTGCATAGAGTTTTTGCATTGTTTTGGGACTTGGCTCTTGGCCTACTGTTTCCAAAGCTCATGTATCCAATGTTCTGCCCAAGAAATTTGAGAATTTGCACAGGTGATGGCTAAGATGCTTTCTAATATCTTGCTTTTGATTACCCAGGTGATTACTCAACCTTTAATAAGACATATTCAGCAGTCTTAAGGAACTCTTTGGAACCTTTCAAGGAGCCTGCAATTCAGCCCTCTTTGGCAGTGTTTCACTTGAAGTAATATGGGAAGAAAAATCTTTGTAATACAAGACTTGGTTGCTGAAATTTCCTTACACAGTGTTGTACAGTGACAAGGTGATGTGTCCAGGCCCAGAATATCTATATGGAATAATCTGGTATATAGTTTAGCATTAATCTTTTAATCTTCCATTTTCCTTTCTAAACTACGTGCTTTGTCAGGTGAAGTTTATTGATAAGAAATTCCATCAGAGGGCTGATTTATGTGCTTAATTTGTTTTTTAGAATTAGATCTATGTTCCAACTGTGTAGCAGATACCTGTTGCAGATACACGCACATCCCAGATTTCTGGTTCTCACCACTAGCTCCAGAGAGAGTTTGGTTGTTGAGCTCCATGGCTTTAGCTTACAGGAGGAAAGGTTGGGGAAGATGAGGGGATCTTGGCCTTTACCAATACCTGTACTTTACAGGTACTTGTCTGCACTCAGAACTTTAAGTACTTTGAATTCTCAGAGGTAATTGTGGATGTAGTTACTGTGCAGGGAGAAATATTCTTACAGATCTCTTAGGTTTCTGCTATTTATTGGAGGTGGAGGATACTTTCTCTGGCTTTGTGTTCACACTGCTTTGACAAGCTAGATTGAGCACAGGAAGAATGAGTGAGTGTATCTAAATCATCTGCAGTACCTGGAAGAGCTCTGCTGCAGGAGTGTACCTTGCTTCCTGCAGGAGGTGTTATCCATAGGTATGAATGACCTGCTGCCTTGCCTTTTGAAAATTTGTTTGTTCTGTCAGTGGAGTTAAGGTTTAGGTCAGGACAGAGCCAATGGCTTCGCGAGTCTGTTTATATCGCTGAAGACACACACACATAATGGCTGTGCCTCAGAGCAACAAATCTTAACAAATCAATGGATCCACTCCTTGATGCCACCCTCTGAGGGAGCCACCTGTCGCAGGACCGCGGATTCAGATGCGGCCAGCAGAGAGGTCTGCTCAGAGCTTGCAAGTTTGCTGTTGAATTTCTGAAACCTGCTGGCCTGGTGTGTTTTCTCCAGTGTTGAGCAAGCACTAATGTGATTAGTATCTGGCATTTCTTTGTCTATTTGACATCACCATAGTATTTCTAAAAGAGTAGGTTTTGCCCATTGGAAAAAAAAAAAGAAAGAGAAAAAGAAAAAAAAAGAAAATAATAATAAATTTTTTAAACCAGAAATGTACAGTCTGTTTTATGTGGAAATGTTAATTATTCCTTTTGACATATTTCTCTCTGTGGCATATGGGTGTGATACACTGCAGTTTATGGTGGTTTATTTTGCTACTTACAAGATAACCATAGGCGTAAGAGTAAGCTGTTATGGCTTTTACTTACTTTCTTTTTATTAAGTATGTTAGCTGCTTGTTTTCAGATTGGTTTTAGCTATTTACGATTTTTTCCTAAAATGATATTTTGATGCTGTCTGATCCCTCTGCTGTTGCTCCTGATGGTTTGGTATTTATTGGGATGTAGGAATCATGGTGAGGATATTGAACTGTGTTGGTCTTTTTTTTTCTTTCTTTCACATGGTCATTTAGATTTAGCCATCTGCTTGTCTAGTAGTGGGAATGCTAAAGAAAGACATTTTCTTTTCAGCTCACATATGAATTGTACTTTCAGATAGAGGTTATTCACTTGCAAATATGAAGATTGAGCTATGATTCTATAGCATTATGTATAAAATCATGAAAAATAAATTATATTCCTCCAAAATATTTTCTTTGATGTTAGTCTATTGTCACTGCTCCATTACTGATTGAAACTGTGGCATAATGTGCATCTTTTTTTAAATCACTGCTGCAAGTGAGCAAGAAAAAGGACTATCTTTATTCTACTATTTTTCTCACAGTTAATATCAGAAAAACCCTTTGATAAATGCCCTTCATCCAAGGATCTCAAATATTTTGCAAGACGGTTTTGTAGCATTGTTGCTATGTTGTTGCTATGTATTGTTCACCGGGGGGAGTGTGGGCAGAATGCATCTCCTGGAAAGTTGCCCCATGCTGAGATCTGCCCAGTGAGCCCATAAGAGAATGCAAAAAGAACCTATATAATCTGACTCCCGTTTCTCCCCCTCCCTGACTTTAGCTATCTGATTTTTTTTCTAGCATTTAGAATAAATCCTGAAAGCTTCAAAATCTGAAACTGAATGGGAATAAAATATTTTGTGCCTGATCTCACCAAATGATTCAATGTGAAAATACCTCAGGTCTGTAGGTAATGGCTTCAGTTAGCAGGCAGAGAATGTGCTTTGGCCAGATCTCCATTATATTCCCTGGTTTTATTTTTCTATTGCTGTAGAAGGCATGGTCTTCTAAGTGGCAAAGGGAAGAAGGTTACTCCTGGTAACCTCAACAGATTGATCTATGCAGGAACTGGGCATGAAGCCTCATAATGAGGGCTCCAGGTTCTGAAGAGGTGTGCCATAGGTGAGTTTGGCATCTACAAAAGAGTGGGGAGTAGACAGGGCAGAGGTTGCTGTGCAGGATACTCCTGGCTCCTTTTTCCTGTCAGCTGGAACATCGCCATTTCTGGGCTCCTCTGAGAGTCTGAGGGGTGGGGGGAAGGCTCTGAAGACATCTCTCTGGAGTGACCTACCAAGTTCTAGACACTGACTTGGCTCATAATTGTGCTCTGGAGGAGCCAGACTTCCTCCTTTGACTGTGGAGGAAAACTGTGCAGTCTGATAAATTAGATGTCTAAGTTTCGATTGGCATGAATATCATTAGTACTGTCAATTTAAGCCCTTCAGTAGTTTCACTGCTAAACAATCTGGGTGAATCTGTTTCACATTTGTTTTCTATTAACATCTATCTTTCTAACCTGTTTACTGTCTTGTTATTCCCCCAGAAAGACCTGCGGTTAATTTCTAGCACTGCACTTTGGAAGATTTCTTGGCATTATGGCATGGTTCACTTAAAATTTTAGTTCTTTGTACCTTTTTAGCCCTCTAGCATAACGTCTCAAACTGTGGATTCCCTTCTGATTTCTCCAGGGAAAAAGTGTGGGAAAAGATATCTGAGACTCCTCTACTGCAAATACTTCTGCTTGTAGTCACTTCTACAAGTAATCCCTTTGAAATCAGTAGGGAGTATTCCCGGTAGTAAAGCTAAATAGCCTGAAATGGCTTGAAGAATAATGCCTAATGCTGGGAAAGATTACAGAATGTTGTATGACTTCATTACGAAGGGCATCACCAAACAAAAGGAGCCCCATATTAAATAACCACTAATGAACCTAATACAGTAAGTTATTTCATAAACTCTATGATACTTTAATTGCTCTTTTTACACTGTATCAGTATTTTTATTAAGGCATCAGTAGAAATATCCCAATTTTGTAATGATGCTTGTTTCAAGATGACTTATGCTTGACCTTTGATACATTCCTATACTTACTACCCTTACATATTATCTTCTTTGGCTGTTTATTTCCTATTCATCAGTATTACTTCATTCAGCTACACTTAGGACAATTCCTTCCTGGCACAAGTAATACCAGCTCTTCTAGTGAGTGTGTAGCTGTGCTATCTAATAGCATTTTTTTTTGAATGAATTCAATGTCATAGAAGTGGTTTACTTTTTTATTTTTTTTTAACCAAATAATTAAGTAAATAACTGTATTTTGAAAAGCAGTTCTGAATCAGGACTTCAGTAAATTAAAATTTAATCAGCAAGGCCAAATTCAGTCTGGAAATACATTTGTAAACTTCAGTTAAAAACTACTCCCATATATCTGAAGTTAGGATTTTGGCCTGTGTTTTCACAACAACACTGCATATTTAATGTACTTTCTTCTTTTTGATAACTTTTCAGTAGCCACAACTCTTGGTCTAAATTATTCTCTTGAGTATTTAGGAGGCTTTGTTTGCCACTGGGGAGAAAAAAAAAATGGCCCACATTATTCATTAATTTATGTGAAATCATAGGATGAAAATATAAAAATCTTTTCTCATAGGCTGAATATGACTCAGGTCAAATGTCTACTCGCAGAGAATGAAGCCTGAAGCATATGGCTGAGCATACCTAGAAAATGCGGCTGCAAAATGATGATTTCTAGCTGATAAAATTATTTAGTGCAACACTTGTACTTTGTGTTTGAGGCCACAAGTTTTCCTGAAGAAAACTAGACAATTTTTAAAGTTAATGGAAAAAAGTTATATACTATTTTAAAATAGATGTTTCTATAATGTGTATTCGACAGCCTATAGAAATATAGTATTACTAAACTGAGGTGGCAGATATGTATGAATACCATTAAAGAGAATTTTATAATGAAAATTTTGTCTTATGAAGGTGAAACTTTTAGATCATATTAGAATTCTAAATTTTTTATGCGTAGCAATCAAATGACCTCTCCATATTGCCACATAAAGTATAGATTTAAAATTAAATGATCCAGTCAGCCATTTAGCATTTTCTTAGGGTCATTTTTTTGCCAATAACTACAAATATTTACATATGGTTCTTCCTGTTTCTGTGTTGTATTATGTACATTTTAAGAATTGAAGAAAGAATGACACTTTTAAAAACTGTTTTTAATAGCCTTTGTTTATTTTTAATACGTAGTGTTCCAGGCTCTTGCTCTAATGATTTTTTTCACGCTGCATTGATAATTAAATTCATTCATTTTCCTGGCTGCACAATTCTTTTAAATAAAAAGTTATGGGCAATAATACCTATTATGTTGAAAGTACAGAGGAGAAAAGGGCAGATCTAGAGCTTTTAGTTCAAGGAGATCCAATGGATTATGCAAGTTACAGGTTTAAATAAAATTAGGAATCTTGATTCCTTTGGTATACACTATAGTAATGACAGATCTTAAAGTGCTTTTTTTTTGTTTGCTTTTTTTTTTCTGATGCCACATTGTATGTGATGTTTTTTCACAGTAAAACAAGAGTTGTAGATATGTGATATGTTATCTATTTCAGGATACCTATCAGTAGTAATTTTAGCAAAGGCACTAAGTGTGGGTGACTGACTAGATGACTGGAGACTATGCGTTGCTACCTCCTAACGTATATGTGGTAGCAGTAATCCCCTTTGTGGCCCCTATCAAGCCCTCATAAGAATCCCCTTAAAGTGATTTAAAATCATAGAATCACAGAATATTCCGAGTTGGAAGGGACCCATAAGGATCATCGAGTCCAACTCCTGGCACCGCACAGGTCTACCCAAAAGTTTAGACCATGTGACTAAGTGCACAGTCCATTGGCTGCTTAAATTCAGACAGGCTTGGTGCAGTGACTCCTTCCCTGGGGAGCCTGTTCCAGTGTACAACCACCCTCTTGGTGAAGAACCTCTTCCTGATGTCCAGCCTAAACTTCCCCTGCCTCAGTTTAACACCATTACCGCGGGTCCTGTCACTGGCGATTACAGAGAATAGGTCACCTGCCTCTCCACTCCCCCTCGCGTGGAAGTTGTAGACTGCGATGAGGTCCCCCCTCAGTCTCCTCCAGGCTGAACAGGTCTAGTGACCTCAGCTGCTCCTCAGATGTCTTACCCTCTAGGCCCTTCACCATCTTCATCACCCTCCTCTGGACACTCTCCAACAGTTTCACGTCCTTTTTATACTGTGGTGCCCAGAACTGCACACAGTACTCGAGGTGAGGCCGCACCAGCGCAGAGTACAGAGGGACAATTACTTCCCTCGACCGACTAGCAATGCCATGCTTGATGCACCCCAGGATACGGTTGGCCCTTCTGGCTGCCAGGGCACACTACTGGCTCATATTCAACTTGCTGTCAACCACAACCCCCAGATCCCTCTCTGCAGGGCTGCTCTCCAGCGTCTCATCGCCCAGTCTGTACGTATAGCCAGGGTTGCCCCGTCCCAGGTGCAGGACCCGGCACTTGCTTTTGTTAAACTTCATGTGGCTGGTGATCGCCCAGCTCTCCAATCTGTCCAGATCTCTCTGCAAGGCCTTTCCACCCTCATCCGAGTCCACAACTCCTCCAAGTTTAGTGTCGTCGGCAAATTTGCTCAAAACACCTTCTAGTCCTACATCCAAATCATTCATAAAAACATTGAAGAGGACTGGCCCTAAAATGGAGCCTTGAGGGACCCCACTAGTGACCATCCGCCAGCCAGATGTGGCTCCATTTACCACAACCCTTTGAGCCCTGCCCGTCAGCCAATTGCTCACCCATCGTATGATGTTTTTGTTTAGCTGTATGCTGGACATTTTGTCCAGTAGGATCCTACAGGAAACCATGTCAAAAGCTTTGCTGAAGTCCAAAAAGATCACATCAGCTGGTTTCCCTTGATCGACTAGATGGGTGATCTTATCACAAAAAGAAATCAAATTTGTTAGGCAGCACCCACCCCTCATGAACCCATGTTGGCTGGGACCAATGACTGCATTGTCCCCCAGATGCGCTTCAATAACTTCAAGGATCATCCTCTCCATAATTTTACCAGGCACTGACGTGAGACTGACAGGCCTGTAATTGCTAGGGTCTTCTTTCTTACCCTTCTTGAAAATTGGCACAACATTTGCCAGCTTCAGTCCAATGGGACCTCACCAGATTCCCAAGATCATTGAAAAATAATTGAGAGAGGTCCCGTGATGATGTCTGCCAGCTCTTTAAGCACCCTGGGATGAATCCCATCCGGATCCATGGACTTGTATGGATCCAGGTGGAGCAGCAAATCCCGCACACGTTCAGGGTCAGTTGGGAGTTTGTCATTCCCACCGTCATGGTCCTCCAGCTCAGGGCACCCTGGGTCCCGAAGCCCATCATCAGTGTTGAAGACAGAGGCGAAGAAGGCATTAAATGTCTCTGCTTTGCCTATGTCATTGTCTGTGAGGAGACCTTCCCCGTCAAGTAGCGGACCTATGTTTTCTTTGGTTCTCCTTTTTCTGTTCACATACCTAAAAAACCTTTTTTATTGTCTCCCACAGACATGGCCAGCTTCAACTCTAGTTGGGCTTTGGCCACATGAATTTTCTCCCTACAAACACAAACAGCATCCCTATATTCCTTCATCGTCACCTGACCCCCCTTCCAGCAGCTGTACACTTTCTTTTTTTTGCCTTAGCTCCAGTAGAAGATCCCCGGTCAGCCAGGCCAGCCTTCTGCCCCGCTTGCATGACTTCCAATATTTTGGAATCGCCTGATCTTGAGGTTTTAGGAGGCAGTCCTTAAAGACGGACCAGCACTGATGGATGCCAATGCCTTCAAAAGCAGTTTCCCAGGGGACCTTGCTGACTAATTCCCTGAGCAGCCTGAAGTCTGCTTTCCCCACATCCAGGGCTGAAGTTTTGGTGGCTGTTTTCCTTCTGTCACCATAAATTCTAAACTCAACCACTTCATGGTCACTATGACTGAGATGGCCACCAATTGCCACGTCTCCCACAAGACCCTCTCTGTTCTCCAGCAACAGATCTAGGAGGGCACCTTTCCTAGTTGGCTCCCTTAGCACCTGCACCAAGAAGTTCTCATCTAGGTGCTTTATGAACCTCCTGGACTTGCTCGTGTCAGCCGTGTGGTGATCCCAGTTGATGTCTGGCAAGTTGAAATCCCCCACAGGGACAAGGGGAGTTGATCTTGAGGCATCTCTTAGTTCTGCAAAGAATAATTCATTGGCGTTGTCGTCCTGGCCAGGTGGTCTGTAATAGACTCCCACAACGACATCCCCTTTATTTGTTCGTCCCTTAATCCTTACCCAGAGGCTCTCAACTTTGCCATCGCCGACTTGAAGTTCCACACAGTCCAGCCCATGCTTCACATATATCGCCGCCCCACCACCTCGCCTACCCTGCCTGTCCCTTCTGAAGAGCCTGTAACCATCTATTGCAACACACCATCCACAGGCCTCATCCCACCAGGTTTTGCTTATGCCAATGATGTCATAGCTGTGGGACTGGGCCAAGACTTCTAGCTCATCTATTTTATTCCTCATACTGCGTGTGTTTGTGTAGAAGCACTTCAAATGCACCTCCCTACACGCAGCACCTTGTGTATCCGACCGAAGGGCCTCACTAGCACACAGTCCCTCTGATTCTAGTACACCATCTCTTAGCTCATCACCGGCGTGCCTGGTTTTATCCCCTTCCCCCTTCGACTCTAGTTTAAAGCCCTATCTATCAGCCCTGCCAACTCCTGAGCAAAAATCCTTACCCCTCTCTGAGAGAGGCGCATCCCCTCTGGTGCCAGCAGGCCCGGTGTCGCATAGACCTTCCCGTGATTGAAAAACCCGAAGTTCTGCCGGTTGCACCAGTCCCAAAGCCACGTGTTAATGTGATGAGTCTGCTTGTCAGCATTGATCCCCCCCTATTGCAAGGACAGAGGCAATCACAACCTGTGCCCCTGATCCTTTAAGTAGTCGCCCCAAAGCCCTAAAGTCCCTTTTGATCGCTCTTGGCCTTCTCGTTGCTACCTCATCATTACCAGCCTGAAAGACCAGTAATGAGTAGTAGTCGGTGGGCCGTACCAGGCGCTTGACTTTCGTATTGAAGTCTCTCACCCGAGCCCCAGGGAGGCAACAGACTTCCTTGTGGGCTGGGTCCGGTCGGCATATTGGGCCCTCTGTCCCTTTCAAAAGGGAGTCCCCCATGACAATAACCCTTCTTTCTTTTTTGAGAGCTGATGTAGCAATGCAGGGGGTAGGCTGCCTTGCCTTAGGCACCCTCTCCAACTGGGACAGGCTTTCGTCTACTTCGTTGTTCTGACTCTCGCGTTCCAGACCCTCATACCTGTTATATAAGGGTAGATGGGAAGGTGAGGTGGGCAGGGACAGGGCTCGACTAGCACCCCAAACAGGAACCTGCCTCCATTCCCCCCCTTGGCCTAGGTCTCCTCCTACTGCCTGGCGGGATGAGGGAACTTTTGTCTTTTGCGTAGCAGGAGATACTTTTGCTGTGGCAGGCTCCTGAGTCTGTCTCAGAGAGGGTAGAGTACACCTCCACCAGTTTCCCTCTCTGACTCCCTGATGCTCCTGAGCCTGCTCACCTCCTCCCGAAGCTCCGCTACCTGGCTGAGCAGCTCTTCAATCTGGGCACACCCGCCACAGGCATACCACTCGCTGCTGCTGTCGGATACTGACAGAAGACTCGGGCACACGCTGCAGCCCAAGACCCGGACGGCTGTGTGTTTCCCCGGACCCTCCATCTGAGTAGCCACATCGGTGACTGTGGCTGGAGAGGCCGCAAGAGATGCGGAAGCCATGGTTTTCTGCCTCGTTGATACCATGGCCAGGTTCCTCGCAAGCAGGTTACAAGTACCAAAGGGAAAGACCGCTGCAAAAGACCGGCGAGGGGCCCTCCCTGCTTGCCCTGCCTGTGCAAACTGCCACGCCCCACCCTTCTGACGCGCCTCACCGTGTTTGCCCCTCCTGGTTGGTTGCGTGGGTGCCTTTGCACGGCTGGGCAGGGGGCACTGCTGGCTCCGCCTACGCCTCGACAGCTTTCCTCGCAAGGGCTGCCGGGTCCTGGTGGCTCCCTCGGCTGCTTCGAGTGGCCTCGGTGTGGAAAAAAAGTCCTGCCTGTCTCAATCCCCCGCTCAGCTGCAGAATGTGTCTGCCCTGGAGCCGATCACCTCGGCACGTCAATAAGTAGGGGGAAATACTGTGAGCATGTGAAATTGTGGTAATATAAAGTGTTTAAGATCAAAAGATTGCTCTGTTGTGATATTAATTTATGTAACCTCTTCAATTTTTATCTATTTCATAAGGTTTTAGGTTTTGCAATTTTTAAGTTATATAAAAGGGATTTCATACTTAATTACTATTAGTGAAGATACTCTTGGCCTCGTATTTAATTTTTGTCATGTTTACAGAATTCAAGAGCAAAAACCATGTGGCCAAATATGTGTTTTAATTGTTTTATTTTTTCTTTTTTTTTAAAGATCAGTGTAAATGAGTAAGGATTCATATAATTTTGCAAAATTTGTTCTGTGAGATGGTTTATTGCCAATGTGTTTAAAAAAAATTGAAATAGTGATAAAGCACTTGAATAGGAAGTGAGAGAAATCTCCTGTCTCGTTATCTTTTGCAGTTAATTGTATCTTTTCTTGATAGATTCCGCATCAATGATTCTGTTATAAGGTTAATAGGGCTGCTAGAGTCATTGGAGTAGAGTTGAGGAGGTCTGGCTGGAAACTTGGGAAAGCATCATTTCTCTTTTTTGTCCCCAAGCAAATTAAAAACAACAACCGCCCCGCCCCCACTCCCCAGCAACTGGCAAATTTATTATGGACATTTGCCTATCTAATTCTTGCTAGTCCATTATGGAAAGTGAGCCTTAGCTGTAGGATTAGGGATAACCCTTATTTAACCTTAACCTTAATGCTGTTGCTAAGTACACCATTTGAGTAGTATAGTTTTGCTTAGGTACATTTAAAAATAACTGGGGTAAAAACTGAAATAAATAAGGTTGTTTGAAAATCATGACTAAAGCATAAGCTTAGCTTGTTTAGTTTATCAGGGAAGCTCTAACATGTCCACATGCACATGGAGATTAGTTCTGATTACATGAAGAAATGTCAGGTTGTTGTTATTAAAACTTTAAATCTTTGTCTTTGAGAATGGTGTATGAACATTGGTAGAAGCTAGCCAACAGATTACTAGAATGCAAAGAGAAAATGAAGGAAGATGAGAGGCAGAAAATACAACCATATAGGAGTCATTTGTGAGGATACTAACAGATGGAATTGATTCAAAATCAGTCTTTATTTTCCCCTGTTTTTGGAAACAGGCACACTCTACCCCAAACAAAACAAAGAACAAAACAAAACCACACACACAAAAAAAATAGTCGCATGCACACACAACCCACCAACAATTGGTGTAGACAGTGTTAAGACTTTTATGTCTTATTTGACCCTTAGAGAAAATATGTGGCCTCTTGGCCTGTAGTATTTTCCATGGGTCACATCACTCTGGAAGACAGAATAGTGTTTAGTACGCTTTGTGAGATGCCTCCCCTTAGTGGAGTTTTGTCATTAAAGAAAGGTTTGGAGGTCTTCCTTTCCATGTGCATTCTTGCAGGTTTGTTGAAAGTATGTGATAACACAAGCCTGTCTTCACACTTCCTACTTTCTTCACCTGTGGTGGACTCATGATCTGCCAGCTCAGTGTCCCATCTGTCTTAGGTGTTGAATATTGATGACAAAAATGTGATCAGGCTGGATATTACTACCCGGCTATCCTGTTTTACAATGACATGATAAGAATATGGTGTCCTTGCAAGACAGTAAAGAGTAAAAATTTTCATTATTTCAAGGGTTGAAAATGTTTTGTTCCTGGCATTTTCTTTCTCAAAATATAACTGCTTTGTGTATTAAGTAATACTTGCCATGCATCTCATAACCTTTCATATGTACCTGTAATTAGCATGGGTGTTCCTGCCTTATCTCTCAAACTTCTTAAGAACTAAAGAATGACTCAAAGGAGATCTAAACAATAATCACTGATCCCCAAGTTGAACACCATAAGGCCTGTACCAGTGTCAAGTGACAACACTGATGTATTTGAAAAGGCAAAGACTGAGATGCCATATCAGACACTTCTCCTGTACTGAGAAACAGGATTCCGCTATGTTTGTATGTTTTCCATACTGTCTAAGGTCCATCACAAAGGAAGTCATGAGGGAGCACAGATAATCTTTTTAACTCATCTGCTTGTATGTTCTAGTATTATGAACTCCTGTCTCAATTATTTCTGCTAGACATGCCTGAGTGTTTCTTTCAGAGATAAAGACAAGGGTATTATATTCAGTTCCTGCTTCTGCTCATGTGTTGGTGTAGATAATGAACTCCCAGTTGCCGAATCTTTGAGTTTGTCAGAAGTTGTTAGTCAAATCCTGTAGGAGTACTGAAAGCATTCCTCATGGAAGTCTGGAATCAAAGTAGGTTTTAATCAGCATCATCAAGTTGGACGCATGGTTCCTGTTTGGGCCTACTTCTAATGAAAAGCTTACGAATTACAAAGAGTCAGCCAGAAAGGGAAAGGACAAGTAAGAGGAACTGGTTTCAGAAACATGAAAGGAATCAGAAACAGAAAAATTGAAGCTCATTTTTAACACATTTATTGTGTTCCAATACTGTGTATTGGAACTCAGATTATTAAGTAGTTTGATATTGAACAAATCTGTTAATAATGGCAAAAAAGATTTTTCCAAATGATACATTGCAAATGAGTGAAGTGAACTGAAGTGAATGTCTCCTTGAAATTCAATGAGAAATTTGACTACTTGGCAATTCTAACAGGGAATTTGACTTCTGTATAAGCGACTCTTACCACAATTCCAAGTGTGCTTGAGGTTTGGCTGAAATCTGTGTATGAGTGGTTTCTTTATATAAATGCATATTATGTGTGGAAGGGCGAGAATGCTGAAAATATCAGGTAGCTTCGTTTACTGAGTTTGCATTTGGTTTCTCTTAAGTCTGAAACTGGTACATACTATACGGGATCATTTTCCTGGGAATTTCCTTAACAGTACCTTACAAGAAAGTGATCATACTGCACAAGGTTTGTAACAAATCAGGAAAATAACATGTCTTATGTAATGAGGGCTGTCAGTTGACTTGTGAGCATAATTCACGCTACTCCAACATAATCTAAGATAAAATAGAGAGGAGGGCAGATTTGTTCCATCCCGACCTTGTGCCTATGTATGTCCACATTATACATCCATTCTAATTACAGGTACATATGAAAAGTTATGAGATGCTTGGTGAGAATTACTGAAGACAATACACAAAGCAGTTATATTCCTAAGAAAGACAATGCCAGGAACAAAACATTTTCTGCTCCTGAAATAACAGAAACTTTCAGTCTTTAGATAGGACACTGTATTCTTAACGTGTCATTGTAAAACAAGAGATAGCCGGGTAGCAGTATCCAGCCTGATCACATTTTTTGTCATCAATATTCAACACCTAAGACAGATGGGATACTGTGCTGGGAGAAAGTTAGATCATATATGGGAGAAAGTTAGATCATATATCTCTATATACAGTTAGTTCAAAGTGAATTAAAACCATTTCTAATTCCTTATAAAGTAGCAGAGCACAGACTCCAAATATCCTTAACTGAGCCTTTTCATTCTTGTGAAGATGTGGGGAGATATGTATGTCTCTCTGCACCCTTTTCTGTATATAACATTCACATGTTCTACAAAGTTTGTATGCCCTAAAATTGTGTCATCTTATTGTGGAACATAAGGAAATTTTAATCTATTGTCCTGACCTATCAAGAAGAGAGGAAAAAAGGCCTGGACGGCAACATACTGCATTCAAGAGTTCTCTGGAAGGTAAGGACCAGTTACTCACCTCCTTCCCCAGCATTTGCAGGCATGGGAGAGAAAGTCTTCCTGCAGGAGATGAAGGTCTCTCATGTCACCTGTAATTTTCTTGACAAAAAGAGCTTGGAGGTGTTCTCAGTTTCTTCCCCCACCACACAACTAAAGGTCTTTTTTGAATCTGGCATTGGCATCCACCGAGTGGAAAGGCTAAGGGGCCTCTAGTGTCCACGCAATAAGCCCCACTGCCTACCTGCCTGTGAGCCTGTGCACAGCGTTGACAGAGATGGTGTGCTGCAGCCTTTAGCGTTCCTTTCAGCCTGCATGAGATGCCCTGCCTTACAAGGTGCTTTCCATTGAAAAACAGTAAGTTCCTTGAATGAATAGAAGTCTATTCCTATTTTGTAGGGTTTGTAAAATCTAAAGTACCAGGGTTGTACTTCACAGTACTGCAAGAATTCTTTTAAAACCCCCTGAAAATTTGCTTTAAAGAAATGTACTACAGCTTAAAAGAAAAAGGAATGTGCTGGAGAATTGTTTGTGGATTCAATATAACTCAGTACCTTTTCCAGGCTGAAATGTGATTTTATGTTACGACACATTTGTGAAAACTCAGTTTTGGTATTCAGTGTTATGTCTATCCTAATAAATAGTTATTTCCCTGGTTTCCACAACAAAGAGGGATAAGAGACAAGAAGAAATTATCCAGTTGGTGGTAAAAATCACAGTGTAGGCACACTTACAAGAACAGAATTAGTACAAGTCTTGCTTCTTTGATGAGGGATTTTTTTTTGTAGATTAGGTTATTTTTTACACTTACAGGAGAAACATGCAGAGCAAACTATACTGCCTCCTTTTTGCATTAGTAAGTAACCATTCTGCATGATTTTGGTTCTAATCACTTATGCAGACAAAGGCAACTCTAGTAAGGAAAATGTTTGTATTGAAAGTATTTTTGTTACTGACTGCAGCTGAGAGATCTGTATTCTGTGCCAACTGCTATCTTTTCCTAATATTTCTAGTACTTAGTCTGTGTTCCAGTGAGCTGGTGTTTCAGTGCATCCCTTTCTTCACAATTTCTCAACTTTTCTGTGTGAGCAGTTAATATCAGTAAAAAAGGCAAAAAACATCCCCCACCAAATTAACCTACTTAAATCCAGAAGATATATGGCAATGCTATGCTTTCTAATATCTAGAGTCTTTTTGCAAAAGTTAAAGGAGTAATATATTAATTTGCTTTGTGTTAGTGTAATGCACTATTTTGAACAAGAACGTATCAAATTCTTTTCATTTAAAGTATTTGGCTAATAGGCTGTTATTATTTTGATTATATTATTATTATTTTTTGATTATATTTTGTTTATTCACCAAAATATATTACCAGTTAGCAGTTCATGATTAGCATCCCATGGTTTATACTCAAAGTTTATGCTTATTTTTTTTTAAATGCTAAATAGTTCCTTATTTCAGCCTTAGAAATACTGTGAGGATGATGAGCAGAAAGATAAATGTTTTTTGTCTAAGAAGAAATGTGTCATTGGTAATATGAAAAAGTCTTATCCTTTAGCTTTATAATTCTAATATGGAAAAATTATGAATGCAATTGGTAACTGAATTTATCCAATGAAT